>NC_133487.1:18152710-18171269 GCF_025370935.1 Choristoneura fumiferana | reverse complement strand
AACAGTTTTTCCATTGAACCCCACACTTCAGTCTACTCGTGACCACGGCAACAGTAACGTTGCCGAACGTCGAGGTAAATATTACTCGTGTAAAAATAGCGTGATAAGTGCCGTAATATGGTATTTTGACCATGAGTTTTTCCATGTCAAAAGTCTTTATGACATTAAATATGGACATTTGACACCAATTGACCTAGTCCCAAACTAAGCAAAGCTTGTACTATGGATACTAGGCAACGGATAAACATACTTATATAGATAAATACATACTTAAATACATATTAAACATCCAAGACCCGAGAACAAACATTCCTATTATTCACACAAATATCTGCCCCGCCGGGATCGAACCCAGGACCTCAAACTTCGTAGTCAGGTTCTCTAACCACTTAGCCATCCGGTCGTCAATTGTATTTTGTATTGTATTTTGTATTGTAAAAATATGGGTATCAAATGAACGTTAATAATACACAGTACAATAACTCTTTATTGCACACCAACACATAAAGCAGTACAGAAAAGACAGGTATATACATAGAGATTTTCTAAGTCTAAGGTAAGCAATAATAAGTTCATTCTAAATTATATAAGTTATAAGTAATACTTTTAATCTAGAATTTTCACAGAAATATCGAAAAAGTATAACAAATAAAAACATTAATTTAAAAAAAACAGACTGCCTTAAACACTAAAAGGAAGCAAATAAGTCTAGTGGTCTAGAACACTGTTAAGTAGCTTGTATAAGCACGTAACAGTCGGGACCCATTCAAATCGTAACCAGCTCAAAAAATCTTAGCAATCTAATTTTAGTAGTACGAGTACTCTAGGTTACTTCGCAAATTAATAAAATTCAATGTTTATTTAAATTCCTGGAAGACCAAACCCCACAGCGATCGACGAAGGTAAATATTTTGTTAAAGCTGAAAACTTAGTTATTTTCAGAAAATCAATTTAATTCACGATAACAATCGAGTTGTTCCCAAAAAAATATTCAAAATTACACCCAAAAGCTTCGCGTCAAAGTTGAGATTTGTGAAAAGGCGTCTAATATGAATTTCGTACGCAAACGAGATTGAATGTAATTGAAAAAGGAGGAAATGCAATAAGAAACGGAACAGCGGAATGAAATTGTTTTAGAAGTGGCAAACGTCGGGTGCTAAGATATTCCGCTCATAGCTCTATACTTATTCGTTTTTTATTAACATCACTTTTGTAGTTAACATTTCTCTTAGATATTTTTGCTACTCCGTGGGAGTCACGACTCTACATATTAGAGATAGACTCTGGGTGACAGTCTTTCCCGGCCCGGATAGTACCGGGATGGAAATACCGACCCTGTTTTTCGTGTACACGCCCATAGAAGCTCCTGTCAGTTTCTGAAAAAGTTTAGTGTAAAAATTCAAAAATCTTAAATTCTGATTTTTAGGGATCCGTACCCAAAGGGTGAAAACGGGACCCTGCGAGTATTACTAAGACTCCGCTGTCCGTCTGTCACCAGGCTGTATCTCATGAACTGTGATAGCTAGCTAGACAGTTGAAATTTTCACAGATTATGTATTTCTGTTGTCGCTATAACGACAAACACTAAAAACTGAATAAAATAAATATTTATCAACAAACGTGCTTTTTTTGCCGTTTTTTGCTCGATATTAATAACGGCAATTCATAGAATATTTAGTCGTATATTCACTTTAAAAATAAATAATTAAATTAAAATAAAATAAGTATTTAAGGGGGCTCCCATACAACAAACCTGTTTTTTTTGCTAATGTCTAATGTTGTATAGATAATGGCACGGAACCCTTCGTGCGCGTGTCCGATTCCCACTTGGCCGGTTTTTGTATTTAATTTTACTTGGAGGAAGTGTACCTTTACACTATAGTTAGGTACAGTCACCATCCGATATTTCGGAGTGAACAAGGTGGTAAAAAATGGGAAATATATTTCCTGTCACTTAAATTTAGATTTGTCACTAAACTGCGATACCCTAATTATTATATCTATCCCTAAGAAATATATTGGTCATCAAATTAATCAAATCTGTCTCTAAGTATGAGTCATCAGATTAATGTAAACCTGTATCATAAATTATAGTTTGATCATCAAAATTCGATCACTAAAATAATAGATCTGTCACCTAATAAATAGATCAGTTCTTCTATCTATTCTACTAAGGCAGGTCTGGTTAGGTACGACGACGAGCGAAGCGAGGAGGAGTGTTAGGTAGAACTGCGACCCTCAGAACCGATCATTTTTTGCTAATACTTGTATGATGAATATAAATATTTGTAGTAAGTAAGTAGGTAGAGCTATATGGTTATTGCATGATCAAGTAATACGCATCCAAACAGGGAGTCCGGCGTACCGCCTGACGTTGTTAGTCATAATGTATTTTTTTTCTATTGGCGATTGGACAATTTACAAAAATTAAATTATTTTGGAAAACATTTGGCGAAACATCTTCATAAACTTTCTTATTAATATTGGCAGAATAGCATCGCATTCAAACAACAAAGCACTACAAGTAAGTGCCGACCAAAAGCTTTTTTCCTAAGGTCATAGGAACCGCTTGGGAGTCCTATCCAGAGCGAACCTCATTTCGTTATTCATGTAAAGAGACTCGAAAGATGTCGTTGCAATTTCACGTAATAGCATCAATACGGTACAAGTATTATTTTAAAGAAGCTGAAAGCGGTTTTGGTCATGAGTGCTTGGCTGGTTTCATCGTGGCATAATTTTTGATGTTGGAAATTGCATTTATGCGTTATTTTATGAAATGTGGAGATTTTGAACATGAAACTACCGTGAGACTCACTCATATTAAATATAATGACCCGGATAACTCACGTCTTAAATCGAGTTTAGCTCGACATGTTTCGGGCTAATCCGTATTCTGCTAAGTCGCGTTGCTCCGAAGACGAAGGACTACGGATTAGCCCGAAACATGTCGAGCTAAATGTGGAGATACGTAGAAGAACGAAATCGTCGATATAGTCGAGCGAATTAGCTCGTTGAAGTGGCAATGGGCAGGCTATATCTGTGCTATAGCACAGAACAGAACAGATGGTTTTGTTGAAGCCGAATAGTTCCGAATGGAGACCGCGGATCTGCAAGCGTAACGTAGGACGTCCACCAATAAGGTGGATGAATGACCTGGCTTAAAGCCGCGGGTTCACGGTGGATGTAGGCCGCTTACAACCGAAGCAACTGGAGGTTTATGGAGGAATATGGCTAACAGTGGACATCATACGGCTGGCATGATGACGATGATGATTATTTGTTACTAGACTTTACCCGCGGCTTTGTTCGCGTAAACCATGAAACCCGGCAGTTAATTAGAATTCCGTGATTTTACCAAATTTCTGTCTTTCATCGCAGTAGCATTTCTTTTGGTCAATTCCTCTTTATCTTTCTGTAATTAGTTTATTTCATTTTGCACCCAGAAATGAACTCATTTGAGATAGCTTTTATCATCAAAGTCAATCATCAAAATTTTACCTAAGAAAACGTTTGAGAAGATTTTTTTTATCACCATCGAGAACTTGCACATATATATCTTTATCGCCTTTGTACATATATCTCAATGTCTGTCAATTGTGTTTGTTACTTATTTTGTACAATAAAGAGCACATACATACATACTTGCATCCAGAATAAAATCTATTGTAAGTCCTCATCAAATCTCATCTAAATCAGTGCAACGGAGTTATAATATTAGCAAGGTTAATACTCCACACTCATAGCAGATGGTACCACCGCCGCACCGTCGTCTCCAGGGTTACGTCAAAATCGATCCCCAAACCCTTCAATCTTTAACCAATAATAACTGTAACAACTAACAAAATCAAGCAACAAAACGGTCTAACTCAAAAGCGTACTTACTCCATTTTGCAGTTTAAAAACTCTTCATAGAGGCTATATTTAAAATGTGCGTTTTTGATATGGGTTCTTTAAGCTCCATTGAGTTTAGCAGTTTTTAAATATAATAGCTTTATTATGGCTATAGAAAAGAGTTATCGTATAAATTATACTTTACACGGTGGATGGTTTTGTTGGGTAATTATGTTTGATCGAATTACGATTTTGTTGGGGCAATAAATGTCGGTAGATCTTGTTTCTTTATAATATTGTAAATTGATACATCTATGAATGTTACAGCTATGTTCTTAACAGACTACTCCGCTGTTAGTTTTTATTTTAAATACTTTTATTTGTTCCAATTTTATTATTGTGCACGCCTTTTTAACCTCCGACGTGATATGAAAAGTGGGGTGTTATAAGTTTAATACCAATGTCTGTGTGTATGTCTGTCTGTATGCCACTCAAAGCTCTCAAAGGGTAAAGAAAGGGTCCCGACTTTCAAAGTTTACGTTACTTATCTAACTGAATCCTAAACTACTAGACTTCTTTTATTTTTGATTTTTATTTAAAGTTTTTAAAACAGTCGAGCTTATTTACAAGAATTATAATTAATCTTTTAACCGCCAATACGTTTTCATTCGTACACGCCCGTATCGCCACCTACACCGAAACTATATCAAATTTCGTCTTAATTATAAGACTGCGGCGAAATGAGATAATTTTTGTCTTATAATTCAGACAATGGCGGTTAAAGGGTATAAACAATTTTGGTATACGTCTGCTAACAAGCAAAATTGCTATGTTTCACAAACAATGTCAGGGGCAGTAACTAGTGACTTTCTTTTCTACAGACGGTTACTTGATCGAGTGTACGGCTAAGAGCTCACACTTAAGAATTATATTTCACCCACTTTCATTCATAAAAATACAATGTACAATGAATACAAAAGTACAAGTGCCAAGACGAATTGCCTATTGAATGATCTATGGATCCCCGCCATTTCATTCAAGGAACTATGGTGTGAACGATGGGTCGTATCGATGTGACGAATTGATCCTTTGTGATTGTGGGCTGTTACGATTTTGATGGGTTGTAATCGTTTAGTAATCAATTATTTGTACAATGGGTTCGAGTGGTAATTTTTATCACCTACTTGGGAATAAGTTTTTGGTAAAAATTTCATTTTTAATACAAGTTTTTTTTTTGTTGATTGTAAAATTGTTACCCAAAATACATTTGAATACCAAATTTCAACTCGATGCCATTAACCGTTAAAAAGTTCCGTCCTGTGGAAACGATCCTGGCCGGACTACCAAGATATCATTATCAGATTATTTTATCGTCACCAGATTTACATCAGTTTACCAAACTTTAAGTCGATCGGACAACTGGAAGTAGGTCAAATTTAACTTGCAAGATTTGACCCAAATAAACAAATGAACAGGGCAAGTTAAATAAAAGCTTTTAAAAAATACGAGTGCGAGAAGAAGACCAATTGCACTATTACTTTGAAGTACGAGTGTGGTTTTATGAAACAAAATTTGCACAAATCTTGAGACATAAACAATTTGAAGATCATACACGAAATTAGGAAGGTCAATTGATATTTGCAGTAAAAAAATCTACTTGGATAAATAATCCTTTAAATATAAAACCAAACAAGTAGAAGCTGATAATACTCGTCGTACTTATTATATTAATCCAGTTCCAGAGCTTCAAATGAAACATTATCCTATTTCTTTCCAGATTAATCGCATTGAGTACATATTGCAATTTGACAATAAGTAAGACAAAGTTGCTGCTCTGCATTACATTAATGGTGTAGAGCACAGCAAAAGAAATAGAGACATGGATGAAGTCAAAACAGAGCACGATGTAGGAAACAGTTGGACTACTTGAAGTATCCAAAAACTTGCTGTCCAATATGTAGCGGCAATAAGATTTAATAAGAAAAACTGCATAATTCGGCGTGATGAAATTGTTAATAATGGTAAAGTTTGACAGCAAACATATTTTCTGGAATATGTTAAAGGGCGCAGTGTTGCTTGGATGTCTTTGTCGATTATATTGTTTAGTTAGCACTCCGTCGATTTCTTGTTTCTATTCATTTTTTATTCTCAACCCAATTCCGTAACGCATCTAACTTTTAATGAATTTGAATTCAAAACCTTTCTCGTTCATTTTATTGAAAAAAGTAATTTTAGGGATAATCAAAAAATCGTTTTTTTCTCCATAAAATTTGTTGTGTGTATCAAAAGTCTTAAAGGGCTTTTTACACTTGACTAAATTTAGGATGCCAAGTAAAAATGATGGCTAAATGCGATTACATTACACTTTCCTAAATTAGATTTCTAAATCATTTAGGATCCTAAATTTAGTCAACTGTAATAAACCCTTAAGATTAATTTCATCACTCAATGATAAAGTTTATGTAGCAGATATCTGTGATGTCGTCTCTGTTTATTTTGTTCGAATTAACACAGACGGCGTTGCATTTATCCTACACATAAAATTAATCTACTAGCGGTGAAACAGACTCTTACAACCTTACATATACTTAATAGTTTAGTCTTAATAGTTTAGTCTAGTTAGCGGTCACCCACAATCCGACAGACTAGTAACCTATTCCGGGCAACAGTACCTGGTTGGTCCATAAGATAGAACTTCAGGATAGTGCCAACTCTACGTGCTTCCGAATAAGAGTTATATTTTGCCACATGCCAAACATCAGAGAGAATAAAAGTTGTCTTTCCAATTTGATTTAAACGAATTTTCTTTTTATTGATATTGTTTTCATTTGATGAACGGCTATTTTACGGCGTAGGATATCACCTGAACACGAGATTAAAATAGCCCATAACCTTTTTTGGCGCCCGGTTTTTTTTACACTGTTGGTTAAGGCACTTTTCGGAACGACGTTATTCAAATTCTACGTTTACATTTATATAATTAGTAATTACTTTTTTCAGCAAATTCTTCAAATTACTCATCCTCACAATAATACATGCAACTGTGTCGAAATGTCATTGTCATTCCAGTGCATATAAGTCTCAATGCTGGACACAGGCTTTCTTCCAGAACGAGAGGCCTTGGGCTTAGTTCCCACGCAGGCTCATTGCGGATTGGGAACTTAGGGAACGTAATTTCGTTGTTGTAATATTCGAAGATGTACAGAACCTTCGGTGTGCGAGTCCAAATCGTATTTTTGTGTTTTTTTTTTATAAGACCTTTTTTAACCTTTGACGCAGAAAGAGGGGTGTAGGCCAAAGTCTGTCTGCCCATGGCATCGTAGCGCTTAAACGGATGGACCAATTTTGATTTTGTTTTTTTACGCAAAAGCGAGTTTTCTTGTAGTGATTCTCAGCTATGTTTAATCGAAATTGGCTAAGCTATTTTTTCAAATTTTCTAAGTTAGGTTATACAAACACCAGCCCCAGCCCAAGTAAGGTAAACGTACGAATGCTCGTCACTGTCCCAATAGATGGCATCTTTATACATAGCCACTTAACGCACAGTCCTTTATAAAGGACTTATTGTATTGTATTGTATTGTATTGTAAAACTCTTTATTGTACATAAAACACATGAAAATAACATAACACAGGATAATAAGATGTACGAAGGCGAACTTATCCCTTAAAGGGATAAGTATCTTTATTGTAGTTTGAACATCCAACTCTATCACAAATGACATAAAGTTTGATGTTCATAAATGATGTTCATAACTTGGGCGTTAGGAGGTTATGTCATGAGAAATAGTGATGATAGCAGGGTGTCGTCCATTGGGAATTAGCGTGTCGAGCACTGGGACGTTTACCTTAAGAGTTCATTACTCGTTGCCCTAAATGTGTGTTTTACGATACATTCACGATCAAGATTTTATTACTACTTAGGCAGCAAAAATGGTTACGATAATCGATAATAGATCTCTACCCACTACACCGTATGATACCATGACAGGAACGTATCAGACACGGTATAAATGAATTTCAGTTTGTGTTACACTTTAAAAGCTTATTTTAATACGTATCTTCTACAAAACTACACGATTGAAGAGCGTTTATTCCTGCTGAGCTGGCAACGATGCATTTTTAGAGTTCCGGAGCCATAATGGTAAAAACGGAACCCTTATAGTTTCGCCATGTCTGTCTGTCTGTCTGTCTGTCCGTCCGCGGCTTCGCTCAGGGACTATCAATGCTAGAAAGCTGTAATTTTGCACTGATATATAAGTAAACTATGCCGACAAAATGGTACAACTAAAAATACAAATAATTTTTTTTTTAGTGTATCGTAGTCGTCCCATAGACGTAAAGTGGGGGTGATTTTTTTTTCTCATCCAACCCTATAGTGCGGGGTATCGTTAGATAGGTCTTTAAAAACCATTAGGGGTTTGTAAAGACGATTTCGATTTCGGTCGATGCTTGCGAAATATTCAACTTATTATATATTAATAAAAATGAATCGTAAAATGTGTTGCTAATCGCAAAACTCGGGAACGACTGGTCCGATTTCGCTTACAATTTTTTTTGTGTTCGCTGCTGTCAGGAGAGGGTTTTTATGGAAGAAAATACAGAAAAAAATACAACGGGGGCGAAGCCGCGGGCAACAGCTAGTATTGAATAAGGTAAGGTAACCAAGAGATGAATAATGCAATCGCGTGCGCCAGAGCGATAGACAATACGGCCATCGGTCATTTGAATGAAAGGCACAGTCGAGGAAACTGAATTACACCAGAGTGGAACCTTTTCATGATCAATTGATGTGTGGAGTGGGGTGTGTTTGCAGGTGGTAGGACCTTGTGCAAGGTCCGCCCGGATTGCTACCACCATCTTGCTCGCTAATCCTGCCGTGAAGCAGCAGTGCTTGCACTGTTGTGTTTCGGCGTGGAGAGTAAGACAGCCGGTGAAATTACTGGCACTTGAGGTATCCCATCTTAGGCCTCTAGGTTGGCAACGCATCTGCAATACCCCTGGTGTTGCAGGTGTCTATGGGCGGTGGTGATCTCTAACCATCAGGAGACCCACTTGCTCGTTTGCCATCCAGTCGAATAAAAAAAAAAAAAAATGTGTGGGATGTCAACATGACATTAGTAGCACAGCCTGGTACGTGTTTCGGACGGATCCGTATCAGCTCGCATGCTTGTTGAAAACTCCGAATGTAATGTTTGTCAGAATGATCGTTTGTCAGAACTCTTTTTTCTCTGAATCCAGTAATTGTTCAGAATTGTTATAAAGAAAAGCCAACAAAAATTGTTATAAGATAACCATTTTAAAATTTGAAAAAAATTTAGGGTTTCAGTGGGAAAAAAATTAAGACAAACGATGATTCGGACAAACGTTACGGTATGACTAGTGAAGAGTAGGTTTGCGAACTTTGCCCTATACTAGCCATTGTTAACAATAGACTGCGGTATAGGTAAAAAACTTAAGAAAATGACTTGTTGTATGGAATACTACGTCTCCGTATATGTAGATGTAGATAAGTCAACGTTTCATATTCGAAAAATTACATAAAGTCCCATACCAATTCTGTGCACTACTAAATACACCGTCATCTTCTTAAGTTTTTACCTACTTATAGCTCGCTTAGCATTCTAAAAATGTTACGAGTAAACAGAAAACGGAACCTTGATAAATTACTCGTGTTTTTTATTTGTTCTCGAATTTATTAAAGCCCGGAAAAGGTTCATAACAAAATGAAGATCGAATATTTTCGTTTATTGAAATGACATTTACAACAATAGAAATGATTTATTTAGACAATCCGTTATTGAGAAGACGAAAATAGATATTTCGGAGGGGCTTAATTTGACTTGGACATGATTGGAAAGAGATGTTTTTGTTTACGGAATGACGACTCTCTTGTATATATGTAGATACAAAATTTTTTATAAACAAACAAGCCCTTGCCCGCGGTTTTGCTTTCGTAATGAGATCTAATAGTCGAATTTAAATCAAGAATTAATAATAATATAATAATAATTATTAATATTATATCTGTAATTTAATGGAATAAACCCATCACAAAAATGCAAGAACGTAAAATTTAGGCGGTTCTGAAAACCAATAGAAAATAACTAACTGCAGTGCTTCCATTCTAGCATGGTGCGGGTGACAGCTGTCAATATCACAGACTAGAGAGCAAAGACTAGAGAGTGAAAGTGTTGAAACTTGAGTCGTAACAACTAAAAGTTCAAAAACATAATGAACGTCATCATTAATCCGATTATTACGTTAAATTTGATGAGAATATTAGTTGGGATATTATTTGCCACTTAAGTAAGGCTAAACTGAGTTTACAAGCATGTTCGTTACCTACTTACCAATTTATAAGTACCGATATTATACAAGATCCATTAGGTTCTATCACTAAACTAGTCTCTGGTGTTACGTCACATGCATATTACGTTTCATCACTTAATTGTGCTTTGAATTTTATTGATTGATTATAAACATCTGATAGGTTAAATTTATTCCGTATAACATAGTTCTTTATATTCAATTATTTTACGCCAGTCATATTCAGGCTACAACTGAAACATACTTCTATATATTTAAACCGCAGCAACTTTTTTTGAGTAAAACGAAACGGTGCATCAAGTGTCACCCGCACCATGCTAGAATGAAAACACTGTAAATACGAATTTGACAGGGTTTGTTGTACTATACTCGTAGTCAACCAAATCTATTCTGTGCTTAACATCAGAGAACAAACAAATATACATTATCTTATCAGTATTGTGCAAGTCAACATTGCACCTTGGAATGGTAAACGAATCTCTTGATTTAGGTATCTATCTATCTTCTCTAACACTATCACTGGTCACTTATATAAATAAAAATGAATCGCTGAAATGTATGACATTATGTAATGCGCAATAATGCGCACGCGCATAAACTTCCGAACGACGGCAACGAATTGGATGATTTTTTTTTGTTACTTTCGTTATTATCGGGACAAAGTTTGTGCTAAACAAAATTAAAAAAAAAGATTGGAACGGGAGCGAAGCCGCGGGCAACAGCTAGTTATTAAATATCATGGGACACTTGACACCAATCGTTCTAGTCCCAAACTAAGCAAAGCTTGTACTATGGATACTAGGCAACGGATAAACATACTAATATAGATAAATACACACTTAAATACAAATTAAACATCCAAGACCCGAGAACAAACATTCGTATTATTCATACAAATATCTGCCCCGCCCGGGAATCGAACCCGGGACCTCAAGCTTCATAGCTTCATACAATTAAAAAAACGTGAAATAATGTTGCTTGCTTTTATTGCTGAAATGCCTAAATTTTACGTGAGCAAAGCCGCGACAAAAAGTGAGAACAAAATAAAATCACCAACATTCACGATCACCGTATAGAACGACATCAAAACTTTCGCAAACATCGCGAAACAAATTCAAATCCCCATTTATCAAGCATCAAACCCGTTCCATTCGTTCCGCTATCAAATGATATTGTATTGTACTCGGATTCCCATCTGGATACAGTAGCAAAAACAACAAACGACGTAACAGACTCTACAGCATCAATTCTAAAATCATCCCTAACGTACTGTATTAAAGACACTAATGAAAATATCAGGGATGATAATCCTGATGCCAGTGATTTTGAAAACGACGCATAAACCAAAACTATTGCTAAAGAAAATGAAATTTGCAGATCAGGTGAGTAAAGTTTCAAGTTAAATGATCAAGTTAATGCGATGGGTGACATAAGTTTTGAAAGCCGTAACCTATTAGCAATGACAAAACACACGGCTGTCAGCATGATGCCGAATTTATTGGACACACACGTTAAGTTTTCCGTCGCGTTTCAAGTTAATACTTTGTCACGTGGGTATACAGTCGCGAACCAAGCGTGAATGGTCCCCTACATGAATAATTTAGTTTGTAATGTACTTGAATTAAATAATTAGGAGAAGCGTAACAAGGCACTTGATGGTAGTTTCATTGTGAGTGCTGACATCGCGTTTTCTATACAGAACGCGAAACATGATTTAGTACTATTCCAGTATTGAAATGCGAGATCTTATTACACGAAGCAAGAATATAACTTTTTTTTTAATTTCACCGAATAATCTTTAACAATAATAAGAGGCAAGAGGCAAAGAAATATGTAAATGTTGATTTTTTCTTTCAAGAACGTCACCAGTTTTTCGCATCTATATACGTTTTGTACGTTTTTTTCAAATGATTTTACTTAGATTCGATACATTACAAGTGAAATTAATTTTTTTGAAGCAATAATCCATAAATTTTGAGCAATAAATTAGCTCAAGCGGCGGTTTGTCACAGATTGAGCCGGGAAAACAGTAAAATTCCGTTTTAAGTTTGGTTCTTTTCATTTCATTTTTATTTTTCAAGATGCACTAATTCCAATACTAAGTAACTAAATGAACGTTATATTTATCGCGAAGCCTTTAATGGCCTCGTTGGTTACACCGAAATAAATCTTCAACAAATTTCCCACCCCTCTCAACGTCGGTGACCGAAAAATCTCTCCAGCAAATATAGAAGCGACAATAGAAAACACACTTAATGACAGTTCAAACGTAAAGAAGTACTGGCTGATGAAAAACAAATTCAGCGTTCGAATGGGTTCCAAATTCAAACAGATACCAATGAAAAGGACGCGTGGCGATCCGCACATAAACAACGATAACAATGCTGCTCTAGAACTACTGAACAAAATAAATTGTTCCTTATTTGAATAGTGCTAAGGTGTTGCGGATAGTTATTGGGGTGGAAGTTGGCGGTGAGTCCGATAATATGGCGGCCACGCGGCATAGCGTCCCTCCATAGATAATTAATGCTTTTAGCAAATAATTACGTTATTTGATTTTCGATGGATGATGGTTGTTAGCCAAACATACGGATTTTGGTTCGGAAGCCGTTCGTGGGAAGCCCTTGTTGACAGTGATCGAATTAATAAGCGTAACAAATACATAATAATATCAAAATAGTACATTATTATTACTAGAGGACCTTCGCTCATCTGTGGATAAAAGCATTTTTCTCAAAAATGACCGTAAAAGTTGACATTATTCTTTACATATCAGAAGGTGAAGTGCATAGTTTATGGTCAGCGAAAAATTAAAAATTTACAAAGATTGCAGGCGCGCTAGCTCGACAATAATGAATTAGCGCGCCTGCAATCAGTCACATTTTTTTTAAAGTTAAAAAGGCCATGGAAATGTTGGCACAAGTCGTATACAGCCAAGTCTAATGGCCGGTATCAGATATTTTGTTGAAACTCCGGACTTTTTCTATTGGGTCTGAAATAGCTTGTGGTGTTTCGGTGAAAAATACACCTGCAGTTTATTTTTAATGAAAAAAGGCGGGAAAGCATAAGAAAAATATTGGAATAAATTAAATTTATAATATATTTTGAGAAAAGTCTATTCTATTTCAGAATTATTCACCATTTTTGAAAAAAACTTTATATTAGTCTCGGCTGTAATAGCAATTGCTGGCTTCGTATTAGTTAAACGGACTCGCAAGCTCGTCTGTTTAATACTCATACTCAGCCAGCAATTGCCTACTTCCAGGCCACGACAATAATCTACTATTATAGTTTTACTTTGAAAATAAAACAAGTAATCGTAGGTTGCCTAGAAAATTTTAGTATGAAATGCTAAAAGGGTGTCGTCGCGAGTCCCCACTCCTAAACTTAGACACGCTTCGTCAGAACAAAACCAAAAATGTGTCTCCCAAATTTTCTGATAATTTAACTAACAGATTTAAATTTAGAATTAGTACCATAGTTGGTACGCGAAGCTTGTGTTATAGTTAAGTATTCAAAGTTTCAAAAATAAACCACAGACTCTTATTCCGACTCGGAATAAGACCGTAGTAACATATTTTTGAGTGGTTCGAATAGATACTTATTTTTGCACTTGTCTGTAACATGGGTACTAGGCAACAGATACTTAAACATACTTAAGTTTTTTTTTTATTTGACTGGATGGCAACGAGCAAGTGTCTCCTGATGGTAAGAGATCACCCCGCATAGACCTGGAATAACAGGGGTTGAGATGCGTTGCAACCTAGAGGCCTAGATGGGATCCTCAAGTGCCAGTAATTTCACCGGCTCTCTTACTCTCCACACCGAAACACAACAGTGCAAGCACTGCTGCTTCACGGCAGGATTAGCGAGCAAGATGGTGGTAGCAATCCGGGCGGACCTTGCACAAGGTCCTACCACCTGCAAACTATACTTAAGTTAACTTAACACATATTAAACATCCAAGAATCAAGAACCAAACCCAGGACCTCGAGTTTTATAGTCAGGTTCTCAAACCACTCGGTTATCTGGTCGTCTAAATGTGACTTTCATCTTTTCGTATCATAGCCTGTACTAAAACATAGACATCCATACTAATATTATAATGCGAAAGTGTGTGTGTTTGTATGTTTGTCCGTCTTTCACGTCGAAATGGAGCGGGGGATCGACGTGTTTTTCGCGTAGAGATAGTTTATGGGCCAGAGAATGACATATGCTACTTTTTGTCCCGGAAAAATGCATAGTTCCCGAGGGAACAGCGTGCGATAACCAGATTGCACGCGAGCGAAGCCGCGGGCAAAAGCTAGTTTTTAAATAAAACGAAAATGTTATCAACAAAGAATAACTCAGAAATAAGAATTATTTTAAAGTTATCATTCTAGTAGGTACCATCAGCCAAATATGTGGTCTACTACCCTAAAGTTGATAATCGTTTGCATGTCACAAAACAATAATGCCAATAGACGTACTGTCAACTTGAAAGTTCGACTTTAGCGACATATCCATTTCATAGGAAAGTGTTTAAAAAATAATAGACCACTTATTTGGCTGATGGTACATTATAAACGAAACGGTCCACTTTTCGCGCATATTTCATTTAAACACAATATTACCTTAGAAATAGGATACCTGTGCGAATACATCTCTACACAAAACTGAACTCTAACCTAACCCGCCAAAGAAACCAAAATTAAACAAACACAAGATTAACAAGTAAACTGAACACATTATGCTACGTCCACATCGGCTCAACGAATGCCAGCGATGGATATTCAGCGTTGGTTCGCTCGCTCGTTAGATTTTAACACCCGATGCAAAAAGGGTTAAGGTCTCTATTTAGAGTTCCCATTACAACGTATCATACTATGGCCGTTATTGCAACATGTCAGGCAAAAATACAGTCTTTGTATTGAAAAGTATGAGACTGCCCACTAGCACGTCTCCTAACCAACCGTCGCCGTCGCGTCATGTATGCGCTTGACATTCCGTTCCTGACACGTTTCTATTACAGTCATAGCATAGTGATTTTATCTCAAAGTACTTACTACGAGTAAAAAAGATACAAACAACCATAACATTCACGAAGAGCTGTAATAAGTCAAGTTTTGCAAGAGTTAGTTCCTTTTTTTGCCACGTTCATTAAGATCTTCGTTGTGCTGAAATTATATCAAAATGTACGAATCTGGGATCTTTGACAAAGGCTTAACATTTTATTTTCTTAACTCAACATCCTAAAAGCGATCCCTAGTGATTGAATAAGCGATTCTTTCACCTATTTTTGATTCTTATTCCCAATTTGATCATAGAGCACGTAGAAATAATATTAATTGCTAGTTTTATACAGCATAACGCATTAATTACAAGAAAAATCAAACTGCATTAGTGATGATGAAGTAAATACGAACCGCATACTTCAAAATTTTAAAAAGGGTTTAGTGAACGTAAACTCACTTCAAGCAAAATACGATTTTAATTCACATTGTTTTATTTTATTTCTACACAGACTTCCATCTTCACACTTCGGATCGCCACGTCAACGAATCTTGGCGTTCGCCGAACAAGTGTGTACGCAGCATTACAGATAAAAATTAACAATGAGCTTACAATGGAATCGATGCTTCATTCATGCCTTACCGTAGATAAATTATGAATGAACGTAGAAATTTATGAATGGACAGGACAAGTGGGCCCCGTAGTGACTGTGTCCAGACGCGCAGGCGTCGGTTTTGTCGCTTTTGTCCATAGTTATTTAAAAGTCATCTTTTTCTAAGAAACTATTGTCCACTTGACTCTTGGCAGGTGGCCATTAAAAGGACCCATTTCCGTTTCGATTTCTGGCCTCTTTGTGGAAGTATTGGAAATGTATTTGATTTTTGTTAGAAGTGCATGTCGGAATATTAAATGAATGAGATACCTACGAGATGTATTTTTTGTATTATGACCAGTCAATAAATTACTTTGCTGCTCTGAAGATCAATGTTAGATATGGCAAAAAAGAATGTTGAATCACTTACAAGATGATAGTCAAATTTTTTAATGTAAGAAAACTCCCCGGCTGAAGTGATTTTAATAAGACATAGACATAGCTTGAAACTACTAGATGGAATCTCATTTTCACGTGAAAAAGAATTGCATCGAAATCGGTCCATCCGCTTGAGAGCTACAATGCCACCAATAGATAGACAGACATTGTCGTTAAGCTTACAATAATAACCCCTCTTTTTGCGTCAAACTCGCGAGGTCTCCACAGCTCACAGAGCCACTTATCCCAGCCTACATACGTCACACTATTTGGCATAGGCCTTCTCTCAGAATGAAAGGGTTTGGTCCCCACATGGGCGCAGTGCAGATTGAGACTGGCAAAGAGGCACTATTTTGAGTTTCAAGGGAATTGGTAGATGACAACGAGTTGATAAATAATGTAGCCTTGCCAACTTTTGTACATTAACTCCCTTGTGATATAATAACATTAGGATGCAAATGATAATGCAAAAAGTTGTTTAAATCACCTCAACAGTGATTCCTTTAAATTTTCTAGTTAACGTTCTAGTTTGAATGAGGAGCAAGGCCAGCGTCTATTTCATTGTTTATCCTCTGAACCTTGGCAGGTGTACCTGTTCTGAAGGACGTGAGCCAGATTTTTAAATGACGCTATCTCATTATGGAAGAACGAGCGTTTACATTATGAAATTTATTTATTTACTAGCTTTTACCCGCGGCTTCGCACGCGTAAACTATTCGGTGTGGTAGCTGCAATTGAAATTTCGGATTTTACAAAATTCCCTGGATTTTCCAATATTTATATCGTGGTCTTCATTAGGTGTTGTTGTGAATAACTGTACAAAATTCCAACTCTAAACCCAGTGCTGAAGTTTCAAAATTTTTCCCTATCCAATTCAAATGCAAAATTCAAATTCAAATCATTTACTCAGTAAATAGGCCGCAATGGCACTTTTACACGTCATTTTTTATACTACCAGCGCTTTCGGAAGCCATCATTGCCAAGAAGAATGCGCCGCAAGAAACTTGCAGAAAGTCATTTTTTCAAAATAAAATAATTACAATAAAATACTTAAAACTACAGTATACCTGAGCACTACCTGTCATCTTGCGTATGAATGTTACAGTTAGCTTATTTATGTGTTGTTATGGTATCTATCTACCTATCTATCTGTTTAGATTTGTTGTGTATGTGTATTGTATGTGTTTAGTTTTATGTATTCTTGATACAGCTCTAATCTACTGTAAATTGCACCACCTGCTAAAATGTATTCCTTATTTCTGTCCATTGTAAAGGTTGTCTGGAAGAGATCGCTCTGAAGCGATAAGGCCGCCTATTGCTTACCTTAGAAAATCTCTATGTATATACCTGTGTTTTCTGTACTGTTTACTGTATTGGTGTGCAATAAAGAGTTATTGTATTGTATTGTATACATTAAAGAAAAAAATACGAAATAATAATAATAATAATACAGGGATGTATGGGGTCCCTTAGTTTCAAAACTATACCGTGGGAATATCGGGATAAAAGTAGCGTACTTATGTGTTATTCCAGATATACGGCTACCTACATCCAAATTTTCATGCCTCTAAGCCTAGCGGTTGTTATTTCGACATTTTATTCCTAGGTATCCCGTGGTAATATCGGGTAAAAAAGTCGTCTTTGTGTTTTCTAGACATCCAGCTTCCTACATATCAAATTTCATGACTCTAAGCTCAGCGGTTAATATTTCAAGATTTATCCCTATCCCGTGGAATATGCGGGGTAAAAAAATTAATTATGTGTTATTCCAGAGGTCCAGCTACCTACATACCAAATTTCATGGCTCTAAGCCAGTGGTTTTTATTTCGAGTTTTATCCTAGATCCCGTGGGAAATCGGGTCAAAAAGTCGCTTATGTGTTATTCCAGACGTCTAGCTACCTACATACTAAATTTCATGACTCTAAGCCAGCGCGTTATTATTTCAAGATTTTATCCTATCCCGTGGGAATATCGGGGTAAAAAAATAGCCTATGTGTTATTCAGAGGTCCAGCTACCTACATACCAAAATTCATGGCTCTTAAGCCCAGCGGTTGTTATTTCGAGATTATATCCTAGGTATCCCGTGGGAATATCGGGTCAAAAAGTCACCTATCTGTTATTCCAAACGTCCAACTAACTACATATCAAATTTCATGACTCTAAGCCCAGAGGTTTTATTTCGAGGATTTTATCCCTATCCCGTGGGAATACCGGGTTAAAAAGTATCCTATGTTTTAATCCAGGTTATAAACTAACTTTTCGCCAAATTTCATCCAAATCCGTCCAGCCGTTTTCAGCGTGAAAAAGTAACAAACATACTCACTCACTCACTCACTTCACTCACTCACATTCACTCACTCACAACTTTCACATTT
>NC_133487.1:18053039-18152610 GCF_025370935.1 Choristoneura fumiferana | reverse complement strand
TATTTATACTTTATTACTATGATTAAAAGAGTATCCTCGCTACTGAGATGATTGTAAGGCAACGGTATCCTCAGGGTATTCCCCCCTCCTCCTTGAGGGAGTTTCTCGTCTTTCCGCTCTTTAGGAAGGTACTCGGTTGATATAGCCGTTGAGAGGGCTAAATATAGGCTGCGACAGTTGTTTGATTCATGATTCTTGGTAAGTATTAAACATTGTAATGATAATACTAGCTGTTAGCCGCGACTCCGTCCGCGTAATATTCGTTTATCGCTATCCCGCGTGAACTATGCAATTTTCTGGGATAAATACTATCCTATATCCTTTTCCGGGACTCAAACTATCTGTATACCGAATTTTATCTAAATCGGTTCAGTGGTTTAGACGTGATTGAGTAACAAACATACAGACACCTTCACAAACTTTCACATTTATAATTATTAGTAAGATAAGATTTTCTTATAAACAATTATTTTGGATTCCATCCCAACTTATATGCCTACGTCCCACTGCTGGGCACAGGCCTCCTCTCAGAACAAAAGGGCTAATTTTGTATTAAAAAATTTTTTTTTTGTACTAACAATTAGGTATCCAACTTTGGTCCAAAGTAACCGATAGTCGACCACTGTTGAAGAAAGACCTCACCCTTAGAACGCTACATGAACGACAACTCGCTGCCTGCATTCCCTGATTGCCTGCAACTCTCGCGATGTGTCATCATCATCACTCCTAGTGGAGTGCCAATGATTCGTCTTTCGGTTCGTTGTCGCCACCCGAGGACCTTTCTGTCCCAACGGTTACAGGGTTCTGCTAGCCCTGGATTAGATACGTCCGTTTGTTATTTAGACTTAACTACACGTTTTACGGAATCCTCGGTGAGCGAGTCTGACTCTAAAAACATGTGTGTGACATGTGTACCCAAAAATATGTTTAGACTGCGGTACCCATCGAGGGATATTTTACCAACAAGAAAATACATGGCCTCTACACAGAATGAGAGAGCTTGGGCTGTAATCCCCACGCAGATCCAGTGCTGATTGGGAACTTCACACATACAATTAAATTTTGTCGCATTTGTGTGCAGGTTTGCTCACAATGTTTTCTTTCGCCGTAAGTTCATGGTATATTTCAAATATGATTTCGCACATCATCATCATCATCCCAGCCTATATACGTCCCACTGCTGGGCACAGGCCTCCTCTCAGAACAAGAGGGCTTGGGCCACACATAAATTGCCAAACTCACAAAATTGTACTTCAGAGGCCATAGGTTAAATCAGTAAGCCAACACGTTGGTCGTGCACGACTCACATAAAGACTCATCTGAACAATTATAAAAAATCTTTTTGACTGTAAGTATATTGCTGTTATACTTTTACAAGCTTTTTCCTCGCTCAACGCATCAGTCTTGCGATCCAGCGGGGAAATGCTGCCAGCATCTTTGGTACCATGCCGCAGGGTCCATTTATAGATTTATTATAGTTTTAGCTTATTTAATTTTATTGTATATACACTCTTGCTCGCTAATCCAGCCGTGAAGCAGCAGTGCTTTTAATTGTACAAAATAATGTAAATTGAATAAAGATATTATGATTACTTTAAAAAAACAATAAACTTATATACTAAACTTAATTTGCTAATGTCGTTCAGGATTCGAAACAAAAGATCGGTTTTCTTTTTCTTTCTCATTTATATCTTTAGGAAAACGAAGAAAACCGACGAGTCCCGAGCGACATCAACATTGTAGTTTTACTGTAATGTTAATTAACGTTTACACAGCAAAAATTTTAACTTTGTTTCTAGTTTTCAATGAATTTTAATGTGATGTGTTTTATGACAAGATTGTCTGACATTGGATTTAAATTATTAACCCTTAATTTGTCAAAATGTAAAAAAGTTCATGATTCAAACCTCGTCGTTACATTATAGTCCAAATCATTGTCTCTATAATATATTTTATTAATATATAATTTCATGTCACGTCATGCTCTTTCATTCGCGCGTTACGAAAGGAAAATAACGCAAATCACGAAAACAAAACCTAGAGCCGATAATATTTCTTTACACAACATAAATTATTCATAAACCGTTCAAGAACTCAAAGTGGAAAACAGAAGTGTTTACATCAGGAGATGACAGCACGCTTACTTGCTAAATATACGACTGCCATTGACTACTTTGGTCGTAGGAAGTGGAACAGTTTAGTTCATTATAAATTCGTAGAAACATAAAAAAATACATGAATTCGAATATTTAAACGTCGCCTTCGCATGTATGAGTTCCCAAACCGCACTGGGCCCGCGTATCAAGGACGTTCACCTTCCCTCAAAAAGACGTTGCGGAGTTTCCCAAAACCCACCTGTGTTGGATTCGACTATTGATCTTCTCCTCGAAGTTGGATCAACCTAATAATCCCTACCTGATGATCTCTAGTAGGTGAATAAATAGAATAGTTTTTTTTTAATTTCTGCATTTACATTGGTATTTGAATTTTTTAAATGTTCGACAACTTGTTTCTAAATAAATTACTCTAATTTGATAGATTTGTTTATTTTAACACCATTATCAAAATATCTATTATTTTTCATTGATTGAATAGTTAAGGAAATTCCGGTCCTAAGTGCTATTTAGAGCAAAAGTACCACAAGTACCTACATAGGCCAGGGTAAAGAATTTATTTTTTCTCCAAGTTCTTTGCTATGGAAAGTAGAAGCCGACTTTGGAACAAAAAGTATTAAAGTGTTGGAAGTTTAGACAAAGGAATTGTTTGGTACGTTACCTCAGAAGGTAACTCTTGTATCGAAGGTCCAATCCCTAAGAAACTATAGCTAATAACTGAGTTTTTTTAAACCTGTAATGTCCCGCTGCTGGGCAAAAGCCTCTCCCCTGGATTCCCAACTCGCCCTGTCGGCACTTATGTCTGGCCAGTCGCTGGAAAACGCGTCTAGGTCATCCCGCCAGCTCCGCCTTGGCCTGCCGCAGCGCCGATAGCCATCGTGGGGCATCCACTGTGTGGTGACCGTACCCACCTTTCTGGGTGCATGCGGCTAACGTGGCCTGCCCAATCCCATTTGAGCCTCGCAGTGGCCTTACCTACGTCCACGAGGCATGTTTTAGAGCGCAGGGTGGTGTTTCAGAGTTGATCCATCCTTTTGATACCTAAAATGCTGCGCTCCATAGCTCTTAGGCAGACCTTCAGCTTGGACTTCTGAATTTCTGTCAAGGACCATGTCTGAGCACCGTAGGTTAAGATGGGCAGTATACACATGTCGATAACTGAGTATGTAATTATTGATCACATTATTGTCAGACCAGTGTGTGTGGTGTGGCAGAGATTGATGCCCGAACTAGGAAGACCTGTGTGTCACATTACCAGATCTCCCATCATGGCATATTCATCATCATCCTCATGTTAGCGTAGGACGTCCACTGTTGGACATAGACCCCCCCCCCCACTGACCTTCATTTGCTTCGGTTGAAAGCGGCCTGCATCCACCGTTAAACTGGCAGCTTTAAGGTAGTCCATACAACTCGTTGGTGGACGTCCTACGCTCCGCTTGCTACCCGGGTTCTCAATTCGAGAACTTTTCGGCCTCCATACCCTGTGTAATGTGTCACTGCTGTTATAAATTAATTATTTTCTTTTATTCTTTTCAATGGACATTGCTTTCCGTACTTTGGCCTGCCCACAGGCTGTAATTACATTGTTTAACAAATATTCGAGTCTCAAAATTGCATCTAATTACATCTTGAACACTAATTAAACACTTTTAAGACCGATTTATTGAAATTGCCTACTTCTCAAGTCAACAACTTATTTCATTTCAGAATTACTTGATTACTTTACGACTCCACGTCGCTAATAAACCTGTTACATTGCCATCATTTAAACCACTTGGCAGCGTAATTAATACTTGGAAATAACAAACAAAACCAGTCGATAAGCCCATTCAAAGTCCTCATTTACAAACTCGATTAAGCAATTCAAATAAATAAAACACTCAATCAATAGAGAAGAAAAGTCTAAAGGGGCTGGTGAAGGAATAAGAGAAAAAATGTCACAAAGCAGCCGCAAAGAGTTTGGTTAAAATACAATAGAAATAATAGCTTTGATTGCAATTGTAGTTGGAGTTATACGGTTTGAGGGGTACAAGTTAAAAGCGAAATGCTTTATGCGTATTCTTTGTGTAAAAATTAGCGGATACTATGGCGAGGAAGATAATTTGAAGGGAGGAAGTTAGGTATTTGATGATGGTTTGGAAGTGGACAATAAATAAGCATGTGTGTAGAAATCGTTTTTTGATATTAACAGATAACAAGAGAATTAGATTTGCATAGATCAATCTCATCATCCCATCATCATCCCAGCCTATATACGTCCCACTGCTGGGCACAGGCCTCCTCTCAGAATGAATTGAATTGCTTCCATTGAATTGCTTCGCAGGTTTGTGCAGGTTTCCTCACGATGTTTTCTTTCACCGTAAAACTCGTAGTATTTTTCCAATGTAATTCCGCACATGAATTTCGAAAAACTCAGAGGTGCGAGCCAAAGTTTGAACCCTTGACCCTCTGCTTGAGAGGCTATACGAGTAGGTCAAACCACTCGGCCACCACGGCATAGATAAATCTCTTTCAGTTAATTTTGAATGATTGATGACAGGACAGCAGAACAAGAGTATACTTTTTAGCGACTCCTAGCGCCATCTAGTGAGCACATATAGAAACTCTTACCGAATCCTACATCGCGCTATCGAAGTTTCTCAACTCGGACGCATATACACAACTACCAACGCTCTTCCTTCGGACTTCGGTCCCCAGGCGTACCACCTGCCTGGGAGAGATCTCTCTATTGGAGCCTCCCCCCACAACTTCAATCCCTTGATATTGCACTACTATACACTTAGATACTATAAGTACACCTTGAGTGGCATGGGGGAACCTTCACTATAAAATTCTTTCTCCAGGTTGATGTTATAATGATAGTTTTGATACAAATCTGTTATAACAATAATCAGCGTGGTGTAATCAGTCAAATAAGTGGTATATTCATTTTTAAACAAGTTCCTGACAAATGAATGTTGCTAAAGTCGAACTTTTAAGTTGACAGACACGTCTATTGGCATTATTTGTTCTATGACATGCAAGCGATTATCAACCATAGGGTAGTAGACCACATAAATATTTGGCTGATTGATGGTACAATAATGGCATACGAGTTGACCTGCTATAATGTGTACGGTCACCTGCCACAGTGGAGTGTGCAAAAATATCTGACTCATTCTACCGGCCCTGTGCATATCAGACATTGTTGCACGCTGTGTTGTGCCAGATTTTGGTGCAGGTGACTATAGGTAAGTCGTCTATCACTTATACCACTCCCTGCACTTTTCTTCAATCGCGTGTCTTAAGGGCCACTTGTACCTTTGATCAAGCTTTGTACGCAATCAATACCATGCTTCAAGCTCTTATACCATGGGAACTTACCCAGTCAGGGCTATTAGGCATACTACGTGCACTTCAGCTATTTTTGTACCAGTGACTGATCTATAGAATGACCTTATGGTCATGATACATGAAACTCCGTCGAAAAATCGAGAATTCATTAATATACTGTATTTAATGAATTCTAAATCCCGTTACAAATATAACACAGCCAACCCAATCACTAGCTGAAATATTCCTGATGCATTTTGTGATATCTGTAATACAATTTCAAAAGCACTTAAATCATAAATACAAAAGCACAGTAACACAAAACTACACGGTACTACATAAAAGTACCATTTATACTTCATACACTTTCCTTCGACACGGATACTCGAGAATGTTCATTCATAATTTAAACGATAGTCAGTTATTTTAGAGTTAGAGAATATATGAATGAATGGGACAAAGGAATGTGTAAAATATCACCGTATTTAGGTAGCGGTGTCTTTGACGGGTGAGATGTTCTTGGATGTGTGTGGGGCCATGAAATAAGCGAGTGAGCTAAAAATGCCTGAGTTTGATAAGCGTTAGCGTTCTGGGGAATAGTTGGGACTATAAGATGATTTTAAGTCACCATTTACATTTAAATTTTTATATGAAAATTGGTGTCAGTCAAATAATTAAATAATTTTTATGGGATTATTGGGTATCATTTCGAAGGCTAGGTTGCCATTGAACAAATCAAATTCAAAATGTAAAATGACTTAAAAATTCTGGAGGTTGACTAGAAAAAATATTTAGTGTACGTACACACCTTTCGCACATTCAATACTGTTTTGCACGTGTGTTTGTGAAATAGCTCGATAATTAGTTTAAGTAAACGAATTATGAAGAATTTAATGAATGTCCTTTCCAGGGCCTCAATCTATCATCGTACTAAATTGTATCTAAATAGGTTCAGCAGTTTATGAGTGACGTGATAGGCAGACAGAGAAATTCCAAAATACATAGTTTCAGTGGAATCTACAACTAGTTTTACTTAAGAATAAATTAATTGTAAGATAATCTAATTTAGTTTTTTGTATGAGAAGCGCCACACATTTCCTGGCCTCAAAATTCAAGTCGTCTTATCTCAACAAAGCATCTTCGCGGCAACCCCGCCCCCTCTAATTGATTGCATAACTGCCGGCTTTTCATTCATTCATTCACACATCCATTCACTCATTCAATCGCGAATCATTTGACATGCGGCGACAAATCGGCTCCGAACATTCTTTTGTGATACGAACGCTTTCAAACAATAAAATTATCGTTGGAATTTGTACTTTAGCAGATGCAGTCTAATGTTGAAATTTGGATATCCGGATTGATTCTCAGTTATTCTATAATACATTATAGAAAGGAATTTCACGCATGCCTTTTTTCGAATTTGAAGTCAGACACATTGTCGCCTTTTATGATGTCTAGTGCTACTTGTGATTGTGTGAATGAATGGATAAAATTTGTTATGGTGAATGGTTGTGTATGTGAACTTATTTTGGCTATTTAGGGATTCTTATATTTGAAAGGTCGTATTGGGTTTTGTTCGATTATGTTGGTAAATGGCTGTAAAATATGGATGGTACGTATAGTTAACATCAGACTGTGTTTATTTTAATATTGTTATATATCAAACTATTTTAATTCTGATATGGAGAAATATGATATGACAGTTACATTAAGAATAATAATTGAAGGGAAAATAGAGGGAAGGAGACTTAGGGTAAGACTGAGGCGTGCGTTTATGGATCAAGGCAATGAGAAGGTTAATGTAATGTCATACCAGGAGCTCAAACCAGTGGCAGAAAGGCGTACAGAATGGCTGTTCCCCCACCAACAAGAGCCAGGCTCTTAAATATTATGATGATGATGATGGAGAAAATCTATTGCAAAAGTAGATTCTTTTTATTTTTATTTTTTACAATATAAAGTGCTTACAAAAATACTTATAGCTAAGATGCGCTATAGAAACCTGTTAAAGGTTTAGGTATACCACCGTTCACAGCATAATTGAAATAAATATGTTAAGCATTATTTGCGGTGAAATGAAATTTGCGGTTTCCATACATTGTTCATGATTTCTTATTTCAATAATGTATGTGGTATATATGTGGTTTCTAACCACATTTTTTTTCAGACTTGTTTCAAGAAAAGAGTTAATGCATTATATTACTCAGCATTAACTGAGCACGAAACAGTAATTTTGTATTACGTCCTAGATTTCACCCTGTATATATCTATTTATTTTAAATAAAAGCGACAATATTTAATATAAAAATCAACAATAACATAATATCACACCTGCAATTACCCTTTATCGTCGTGTCGTTTGTTGTGTTTAATTTCTTGTTCAGTAATTCCATATCATATATTTCTGTGGGCAAGAAGGGCCGACAGTTCAGCTTGGGCAAAAATTCGTTTAGGCATTTTTTTTTTCAAAATGGTAGAGCGCAGCTCAAATATAAAAAATCTCAAATCCACGACGTCCACGTATTTTACGATGTCTACTGCTCATAATCTAACTATTTATTAATTAATTTAATCAATGAATTAAAATCAGTTGTTCCTGCGATAATTGACCGGAGGAAGATGTAACCATAGAAGTTTGCACCTCCCATAGAGTGTTCCCGTAGTCCCTGGGTGCACAAATATTTTCGCCAACATATAAAACTTAATCGCTACTGCGGCCCAACGATATGCTGCGAAAGCTGTCAGCTGCAGATACAAAGTTGGCATCGCAAAACGCGCGCCAACCATCTGCCCGTTTTTTCTCTCGGACGCTCATTTGCCGCGTCATTTAACATCTCAGCGTCACGCTTTCCACTTATTATCCATTTTTATATCATTTCTACAATAAATTTTATGCCAAATAAAATTCCTTGCCCCTCCCCTTTCCATAAATAACCGGTAAGCGACAAATTTCCGAGCAAAAACTATTTTTGTGCGCAGACCCCCTATGCGTAAAATTGTTGTTAATTTTTTTGTTACAAAAGCTGGTTTTGTGATAAAATTGCTGGTTATTTGGATTTGTGGTTTTGGGGTAGTTTTTATAAGTACTTAAGTGTGACATTAAGTGCTCGTTGGATCATTGGTCGTTTCTGGCGCTGGAAATAAACGATAGGGTTTTATCAGACAAAAAATTTTTAATCCGCATTTACAAAAAACAATAACGAGCCAAGTTTCCTGAATCTGGGTTTTTTGATTTAAACCTGGGTATGGTTAGAATCAGATAAACATTTAAACCTTATTAAAAGTTCTGGATTGCGCACAAGATGGTGCCACCGGGCGGTACAATCCTACAACTACTACCCAAGCCCGCTCATTCTGTGAGGAGGCCAGTGCCCTGTAGACCTGGAATAATGATTGTCTTTCTGCCAAGTTTCTTGCGGCGCATTCTTCTTGGCAGAGATGGTCTTTCCGAAATCGGTGGTAGTAAAAATGACGTGTAAAAGTGCCCATTGCGGCCTATTTACTGAATAAATGAATTTGATTTGAATTTGAATGGACATATTATATGATTTGATGTAAACTTCAATATACACACATTATGTCGTGTTCAATGAACAAGCATTATGACAATTATTTTTAGTCAATAAATATTACAAAATTGGACTATAAAAGCTATAATCACCCAAAATAATATTTCTAAAGGCTTCACCCGGCTAGCCTAAAGGCAGCGACTCACAGCCACGTGCCGCGCGGGCGCACTGGCTAAGTACTCGTATTAATATAAACAGAGTTATTAAATTATGGATCAGTTGTTTTGACAGTTGAGAGCTGCTTGTGAACGAATGGAATTAATGATTTTAATGTTGTCATAACATGGTAATGATTTGGAATGATTGGCTTAAAAATTGAAGTATTTAATCATATTAGCTAAAAGCCTCATAATAGCTTTTCTGTTAGAATTGGGGGGGGGGGGGCATAATATCGGCTCGCTTAATTGTTGAAAGTTATTATTTTCATTATTATTATAATTATACTTGTTGAAAGTCATATTTCTCATATTAGTAATGTTTGAAATACTTAACTATTATTTTCTCTGAATCCATTTACAATTTAGGTTTGTTATAAAACAAATCCCAATAACCTATTATAACCTATCACCTGCTACAGGACGACCATTAAAAAAATTTGAAAAAAAAGCGAAAATATTTTTGATGAAGTAAAATTATGACTTTCATAAGTTATGCGACTAGGTAGATACGCGTACGCGTCCTAGAATTTTTAATTTAAATAGTCGTCATTTTTAATATCAATTCTCAATGTTTTTTTTATTGCCTTAACATTATGACCTAGTAGTTTCTTTCTAACCTGATTTTGAAGAATTTAAGACAAGAGTCCTCACAGAACAAAGCTGTGCTTACATAACTGGTATAATTATTTGAATTGCGCTCAAAAAACTTCGTCACTAACCCGATTATGGTCACAATATCGAGAACAAGCCCTCTAAAACACAATAAATGCGTACTTACCACAATAACAATTAATTATTTGTATTCATGTACCCTTAGTACATCTACAAAGCATTTTCATTACGCGTTAAGTATTTCGCATACGTTTCTATGATTTCAATTGCATAAAAGTACCTCTGCCGTTATTAAACGAAACTCAACTCTAACAATCATAAATTTAAGTAGAGTATTATCCCAGTACTCAAACGTAGTTACCCTCTTTTTCTAATAGAATAATATACCCTAATGCAGTTTTGGAAACAAGGCATTTTCTATTCTATGCTTGATTCACAGATTTTGTATTTGCAAAACAAACTAATCTTGCGACGTTTTGATTCGTAACGCATTTTACCCTTAAAAACATACATTAAATGTACAAATGCGGTTGGTAAAACGTTCCTTCTCATCATATTCAAGGATATTCCACTTTTTTGACTGCAAAATTAACATTGTCGTTTCATAAAGCTATTGACACACTGTGACGAATTTAGCCAGTTGGTGTTTTTGAATTAAACATTTAATTTGTTTTCTTTATTCGATGCGGAATGCATTAAGTTTGTTTGAATGGCGACAAAAGTTGTCATTCGATATGCTGACGTCATTATTTTAATTAGTGACTCGCTATACCTTTTGTATTGTCTGAATAAATTTAGTTAAATAAAAAAAAGTTTTTGTTAACCAAAAATTATGACCGATTAGGATGAACGTCATAACATTTAAGCTAAAGGAGAGTTAAAACTTTAACAATTGAGTACCTACCGATGCAATCAAAATCTGTACTTACTAATGAACCGAACCAAAACTAGGTTACGCCCGCGGCTTTGTCTACATAGAAGATTCATTGTTTTCCTTGCCAATATTATTGAAGTGAAATTTTTTCCATCATTGAGTAAATAAAACCTAATACCTTTATATGGAATATTACGAGTAGACACCTCGAAATCATAATTATGCCAAACCAGAAAAATGCGAATTTGAAATAATACATCAAAAAGGAACACAGTCCATCCTGAATTATTGTTAAAATGAAATCTTGTCTCATAGTAAAATTGACGAATTGGATAAACTATTTAATTTTGTATTTACGTAAACTCAGAAATATTATCATTTGTAAATATAACACTTTACCTGAAATAGCGTTCAGTTAACATTAACTTATTGTGTATTTAAATTTGCGCCTAATTTACACTGCAAAATTTTATTTTTGTTTATTAATTTACAACCATTATCTTATCTTACTTCTTACTAATATTATAAATGTGAAAGTTTGTGAGTGAGTGAGTAAGTTTGTGAGTGAGTGAGTGAGTATGTTTGTTACTTCTTCACGCTGAAACGGCCTGACGAATTTGGATGAAATTTGGCAAAAAGCTAGTTCATAACTTCTTCCCACGGGATAGGGATAAAATCTCGAACTAATAACCGCTAGGCTTAGAGTCATGAACTTTGGTATGTAGATAGTTGGACATCTGGAATAACACATAGGCTACTTTTTATCCCGACATTCTCACGGGAGAGTTATAAAATCTCGAAATAACAAGCGCTGTGTTTAGAGTCATGAAATTTGGCATGAGTGTTTTAATTTAACGTTAATGAAAACCACGATTAAATTCTCGTGGGAATTCCCACGAGAATTTAATAAAATCCCGGAATTTCGATTCAACTGCTGTATCTAATGATTTACGCGTGCGAAGCCGCGGGTAAACGCTAGTAACACAATATAATAATAGTTTTATTCATAAATTAAACCAATAACGGTTGGCTTTGGCAACATTATGGTTTCCTAACGACCCTCATAGACGTAGCTCCTAGATAACTGAAGATAAATTTACCTCTTTATTGTTCTTGCGTATGAAACTTTATATTATTCAGACTGAGGTACCTATTCTGATAATAATAATAATGTTAATTTCAACCAACATAGGACCTTAATGTTAGTAATACATAAGCTAAATCGAGTGTTAGTGACGCTACACCTTAGTCAGTAGATGAACCATACTACAATGATTCATGTACTGACAGTCGAACTTCTGCGCGAATGTAGTTAAGATGCTGTTGGAGCTGGCCCGTACTCTGCGCACCAGGGATGTGCAGCGTTTTCTCACGATGTTTTTCTTATGATTATTATTATTGAAGAGTATTATTTTCTTTATCATGTTTCAAACTTTATAAACGACGCAATTTTTTGGGCATCGGTTGAGCATTAGTAGTGAACTTTCACGACAACTTTCTTAGCAAAATATCATCATCATCATCAGCCGGAAGACGTCCACTGCTGAACAAAGGCCTCCCCCTTAGAACGCCACAGTGAACGACCACTCGCTACTTGTATCCACTGGTTACCCGCAACTCTAACGATGTCGTCATTCCGCCTAGTGGGAGGCCTGCCAACGCTTCGTCTTCCGGTTCGTGGTCGCCACTCGAGAACTTTTCTTCTTCAACGGTTATCTGTCCTTCAACGGATGTGGCTCGCCTATTGCCACTTGTGTTGGTACTAGGTACCTTTCTTATATCGATACAACATATCGGTAGGAGTCCGGTAATAGTTATTTGTGTCACAAGGGAGCAAAATGGTGTATTTACGGCGAGGGCGTACATTGAATCCAGAATGTAGCGAAGGATTCTACAATAGAATCCTGAGCGCGAGAGTTTCTAAGGTAGAATCCTGAGCCCAAGATGAAAATAATGGAGTCCGGTAATAGTTATTTGTGTCACAAGGGAGCAAAATGGTGTATTTACGGCGAGGGCGAAACAATAGAATCCTGAGCGTAGCGAGGGATTCTAAAGTAGAATCCTGAGCGTAATGAGGGATTCAAGTGTTATCGCCCAAGATGAAAATAATTTTGCTCCCGAGTGGCTCATACAACTTTTCACACCGAGCATTAAGAAACTTGAAAAAAAAAACAATTCTAAATATTGTTAAAGAACAACCAGCATAGAAAATGGCGTGGCTTTACAACATTTGCAATAAAACACTTAGAAAAGCCTTGAACAGAAAAGTTGCACTTTGCTCCCTCTCGTCACGGAGGAAAAGTTACTTTTCTGAAGGAGAGGTGTGAAAAGACTATTTTTATTTATCCAGGAGCAGTTGAGTGCTCCCATTAAACACTAACGGGGCTCTAATGTGCATTGGCGGCTCCCTCTGGGGATTTATCGGGTAATCTAGCACATTCCGGCCATAATGGCTGGTAGAACAATAAATTTAGGAGGCTTATGTATTTGTGGCCGTGGGTATAGCCGTGGTGGCCTAGTGGTTTGACCCATCGCCTCTCAAGCAGAGGGTCGTGGGTTCAAACCCCGGCTCGCACCTCTGAGTTTTTCGAAATTCATGTGCGGAGTTACATTTGAAATTTACCACGAGCTTTGCGGTGAAGGAAAACATCGTGAGGAAACCTGCACAAACCTGCGAAGCAATTCAATGGTGTGTGTGAAGTTCCCAATCCGCACTGGGCCCGCGTGGGAACTATGGCCCAAGCCCTCTCATTCTGAGGGGAGGCCTGTGCCCTGCAGTGGGACGTATATAGGCTGGGATGATGTATTTGTACTGATGATTTTATTGGTTACTAGGCCGCGTAAAGACAGGAACACTGGCTTTTTAACCCCGCTGCAAAAAGGGGGTGTTATAAGTTTGAGCTCGGCACATGTGAGTTTTTCGAAATTCGTCGGCGAAATTACATGTAAGTTTACCATGAGCTTTACGGTGAAGGAAAACGTCGCGAGGAAACCTGCACAAATCTGCGAAGTAATTCTACTGTGCGTGTGAAGTTCTCAAGCCACACTACGGCCCAAGACCTCTTATTCTAAGAGGAGGCCTGTGCGCAGGAGTGGGACGTACATAGGCTGGGATGGACATCATCGTCATCATCATCATCATCATCGTCATCATCATCATCATCCCAGTCTACCTACATCCCACTGCTGGGCACAGGCCTCCTCTCATAATGAGAGGTCTTGGGCCGTACTGAGGTTTGGCAACTTCACACGCACCGTTTAATTACTTCGAAGATTCGTGCAGTTTTCCTGACGATGTTTTCATTCACCGCAAAGCTTCTGGTAAATTTTAAATGTAATTTTCAAAGTCAAAGTCAAAATATCTTTATTCAATTTAGGCTATAACAAGCACTTAAGAATGTCAAAAAAAAAACTACCACCGGTTCGGAAAAACCTCTGTTGAGAAGAATCCGGCAAGAAACTCAACGAGGTATTTTTTTAAACAGATTTACAATATTATAAAATGACATATCTATACATCATAAGTATTTAACACAACTTTATTCCACATGAATTTCAAAAAACTCAGATGTTCGAGCCCGGATCTGAACCCACGATCCTCCGATTGAGAGGCCAATAAGCTAACCACGGCTTCCATAGCTATTGACTTAAACGTCCACAAAGCACCGCTTGAATCAATCAACTATACAAACGCTATAATTCACGGAAAAATGTTTCAAAAATGTTGTTTGCTGTTTCAGAAAGGTTTCATCATCATAAATCACCACTAATCTCGCGTGCTACACTGCTATTCATTTTTCATACAAATAACTAATTTACTACATCGCCATCGCCACATCCGATTGATTGTAAAAAATTGTTCACACCTACTGTTGTAGTTACTACATAGAGACACGCGATCTGTCGATAAAGTGGATTTTTTAAATGTATTTCTCGTAGTATTATCTAGTTACCTAGGTGCTATGTATTTCTGTTAATAGAGGCTACTCGGTTTATTCCTTGATTTCTTTTATTGACTCTTTTGTTTCATACTTTTTGAGATTCCCGTGGACATGGTAGCTTAAAAGTGTAATAACGTGTATATATTTGGAATGGGCTTAGGTATAGTTTTTATTTCATACCCAAACGGGTATTGTTACAATTAATTAAAACATAATCTCTCTCTTTATTTTTTCCGCGGACGCCATTTCTGTCTGTCTGTCTGTCCGTCCGCGGCTTTGCTCAGGACTATCAATGCTAGAAAGCTGTAATTTGAACGGATATCAACTATGCCCAAAAATAGTTTAATTAAAATTCAAAATTAATTTTTTTTAGTACCTCCATAGACGTAAAGTGGGGTGATTATTTTTTCTCATCCAACCATAGTGTGGGTATCGTTGGATAGGTCTTTTAGGGGTTGCCGAGACGATTTTTCGATTCAGTGATTTGCTTGCGAAATATTTAACTTTAAAGTACAAATGTTCATAAAAATCGAGCGTCCCCCCCCTCTCTAAAATCTAAACGGTGGGTGGAAAAATTCAGGATGGTAGTAAGTATACCGAACTTACAAGGAAAACTTTACAGGGTAACTTTTCTTGAGAATTACGAGTAGTTTAAGATTAAATAGCAGCCTAAGGTATAAAATATACATAAACTTGAATGTTCGTGCAAATACGAAATCCTTACAAAATATTACTTAATTTTTTCGTAATGGCTACGGAACCCTATTTTGGGCGTGTCCGACACGCTCTTGGTCGGTTTTGAAATATACTGAGCGGCAAAAAATCCGTGGCCCTCAAATTATGGTATGCAGTTATAGGTAATTTTGTATGGAGGGTGCGCCAAATTTGTGCCGCTGATTATATTATAAACAGCGATTGCAACTGATTATATTATAAGTAATATAAACGTCATGTCACTTTGATTATTATGACGAATCTAACGATACCTCACATGTTCAAAATCGTCCAGCCACTTTGGCTACATAGAGGACCAAAGTACTACACAAACATACGTTCGAAAAACATAATCCTCTTTCGGCAGTTGGGTAGGTACAAAGGTAATAACAAGAATAAACCTCTAGTCAAGCGCTGTGATCCCTACAGGTAATTAAGAGTAACATGACTCATTGTAATTGTAGTCACGATGTGCCATGGACCTAGGAGACAGGCCTGTGCAAATGTTTATATCTATTTGCGCTCCGACAATCCAATTAATTTCAAAAAATGTTCCACTGATCATCAACGTCGTGGCACGGGGTGTTATAAGTTTGACCGCTATGTGTGTCTGTCTGTGGCACCGTAGCTCTTAAACAGGTGGACCGATTTGAATGCGTTTTTTTATGTGACAGAAGGTTTTTTAGCGCTGGTTCTTAGACATGTTTTATCAAAATCGGTTCAGTTGTTTTTGAGCTATTGAATTTTGAAGTGACAAAGTCGGGGGTTTTCCAACTCTTTGGTGGTTAATTTAGGTTACTTTGAACCAACTGCGTGTATGTGTATATGTTTATGGTTTTTTTAGCTGTATTATTGTATTCGTAGTTGGTCAAAAATAAATATTTTCTATTCTATTCTATTCTATCGTAACGTGTGGTAACGTCGAGGTAGATAAATATTACTCGTGTGTTTTAGCGTGATAAGCTGATAAGTCCCGTTTGTGGTATTTTGACTATAAATAGTTTCAAAATGCAGCATTTCCAATTCATTTAATTTTGATTAATGAAATGGACGTTAAACAATTCAAATTTCAAATTGAACTTTAGATCAATTACATTATTAACATATATAAACATACAAGTTAATTCCTAAATTAAGAGATAATAAAAACTTAATGATTTTTTTAGTAACATACATATAATATACATATATATTATTATTATACATGTAGGTATATTAATTTACTTGATCAAAAAGTTTCTGTTAAAAATAAATTTATAATACAAGTTTTTCTTGCTGACCGTCCGGTTAAAAAAATATTTTCAAGGTTTTTGAGGTCGGTTCCATTTTTTGAAATTTTTTTATTATACGAGGGTCATGCCAAACAAAATTAGAGATTCAAAAACTACAAGGTTTATTATTTATTATTGCTATCTATTTTTTTGGAAGTATTCACCGTGAGCACGTAGGTATGCAATTTTTCAGCCGGCTAAACCACTTGGAAAATGTCAGTGACCATTCTTCTTTGGGTACCTCAGAAATTTCATAATTATAGGCAGTCAGGGCATCTTCTTTGGTTTCAAATCGCCTTATTTTTAATTTTTCTTTAATTTTTGGAAACAGGTAAAAATCACAGGGTGCCAGATCAGGAGAATATGGTGGGTGAGGGAGTATAGTGACATTTTTCGAACTAAAATAGTCGAGTGTTCTGGCAGAAGTGTGCGGGGCGGCGTCGTCGTGGAGCAGGTGCTGGGTTCCTGACTTTGGCCGCTTGTCACACCAAGCTGACAGCACCTGTGGAGCACAAACTATCACATACCATTCTGAGTTGACAGTTCTTTGATCCTCTAGCACCACAGTCGCAATATGGCCTGTCTTGCAGAAAAATGAGGCAACCATTTGTTTCTGTGTGCTTCGTGCTCGGCGACATTTTGTTGGAGTCGGTTCATCTTCAAAGCACCATACCGTTGACTGCCGCTTTGCTTCAGGATCGTAGTTATACAACCATGTTTCGTCACCTGTCAGTATATCATACACAGTTTTCTTCTCGCCAGCATCGAATTTATTTATCATAAATTTACACCAATCCACGCGGCGTTCTTTCTGCAAATCGTTGAGTTTATGCGGCACCCATCTCGAACAACGCTTATGGAGGGACAGTTGTCCATGAATTATGGTTTGCAGTGCTGCTGATCCAATGCCTAGATTACGCTCAAGCTTTTTCCACGGCTTGCACATTTTCTTGAGTAACTGCGGTTGGCGGTCGCCCCGACTTCGCCTTATCTTCAAAGCTCTCCCGCCCTCTTTTAAATTCAGCAAATCAATTAAAGACAGTCACGAGAACACGCAGACTCACCAAAAGTCGTGGCTAAAAGTTCAAAACATTATTGATGCTTTAAACCTTTTTCAAAGTCATAATAGATCATAACTCGAAAATCACGTCAACTAAGTTCCATTGTAACCGCAAATTCCCGCACAAAATCAATCAGAAAAAATATATAAAAAAATATTACGCAGATTTCCGGAGTATTCTATTTTAAAATTTATAGCTATTTAATCAGCCATCACGGTGGTGTATAACTGGCCAGTATCAATCAAACGAGCATGGAGTATCTAATTTCTTTTGGCATGACCCTCGTATTCCTGGCGTCCTTTACTTTATTACAGACCTGTCTTCATAACACTCAGTGTTCCCAGGAAGTGTAACTGTCACCGTGGCAGAATTAACCCTACAACTGTAGCCAATCATGATTTTGCATAATTACGCCTAATCTACATCTGAATGTTTGCTCCGCCAGGTGTCGCCACCATCCATACTAATTGTGAACAGTGGGTTTAAGTAGGTAAAATGCCAATGGTATAGAAACAGTATGCTATTTAACCCCTTTCCAAACTTCATTCATTTAAAAGTATGTTTTTTTTATGTAAACTGTTTATTGTACAAAATAAAATAAACAAACACAATTGACAAACATTGAGATATATGTACGAAGGCGAACTTATCCTTTTAAGGGATCTCTACCAGTCAACTTTCGGGTGGTTTTTTTGCAAAGGTTTTTTTAACGTTAAGATATTTCCAACCTATTTACAGCCAAGTTACAAAAATATGTATTCGAACCACTGGTAAATATTTTTGAAGTGTTGAACAAGTTCATATTTTACTCTCGACTGTACGTTGTACTGCTGGTCTCCTCCTAGAATCAGAAGGCTTGAGCTGCAATCCCCACGCAGACCCATTGGGTATTGGAAACTTCACACAATACCATTGAATTGCTTCGCAGGTTTGCTACGGCGATAAGCTCAAGGTAAATTTAAAATGTAATTTCGCACGTAAATTATTAAAAAATCGGAGTTAATTATATTAATAGATATTTACGTCATCAAACAAAATGAACAAACCCACTGGATTTCAATTCCCTTTGTAATCCATGTCATGATTAGTATGCAATGTTTGCGGCGGATTACTTGCAGGGCTTTTTTGACTTCTTTAGGCTTTTTAACTTCATTACAGCCCCCAGTTTTAAATGGATTTGAGAAGAACGCTTCAGATGCTCTGCATAACATCAATATTGGTATTTTGTTGAAGTTTCATCAAATAGTTTCAAAACCTTTAACATCAAAGCGGAAATAGTAGTTTTTTATAGTTTCCACCTTCATACAATCAAACAAGGTCACCGCCCCTTTTCTTCACATATGACATTTTCAATACACATACATACTATATAATACATACATATAAGATGTACATACCTAGATATAATGACGTGCTAAAATGTAATGTTGATTACTTGGCAAATAAATAATCTGAATCTGAAGCAATCACATAAATTTAAATTGTAATAACATCTGTTTTAAAGATTAGTGCACCTTCAAATTAAAATAAAACTTAAATGGATTGAACCATTACTCGTAAGATACCTACTATTATAGGCAGCAAACAAAGAAAAACTACCGCCACCATAATTATTAAGTAATACATTTAGAAATAATTAAATTAAAACTTTAACAAATAAATTAATAATTAAACTTGGAACTTTTTTAGATTTTCTATCAAATGCATTAAAAAAGAGTTTCTAATTCGAAATTTAATACCCTTAAATAAAATTTGGCGGCTGTAAGCAATTTAAGGGCATTTTTCACCACTGTGTTAAGTTTTTGTTACTTTATTGTGACTAATGTAACAAATACCTGTGATGCAGTCTCTACAACATTCCTCTTCTAAATAAGTTGGTTCACTCATGACAGAGTGGTTGTGCCTTTCTTTTGGCCGAGTAAATGTTTGGTATAATTTCATTACGCTTATTATTTGTTTCGCCGAGTAGTCTGTAAGCAGAAAAGCGATACGTAGAGTTATGTTTGTATAAAAAATCAGTAGGCCTGTATAAAAAAACAGCCGCCATTTTAACTTTTGACCCAGCACGTGTGCAACAAAAGTGTCACTGGTCTTTCCATATTCTATTAATTATAAATGCAGGTTTGTAATACCTTATTTCACAACAGTTTAAGGGCGCATTTTAAAAATACTAAACGCATTGAAACATAATTCTGTTGAGGTTCCGATCGTCTCGACGTATTCATCATAAAATCAAAGTGCTAGTAAATAAAGATTATTTTTGGATGAAACTACGTGCATCAAAAAGGTTTGCTAGCAGTGGGCGTGTCCCTTTAAGGTTAATTTGTCAATATTAATAGCTGCAGTAAAGCCAGGTGTGTGACACGAGTCGTAGAAAAAACGAGTCAACGAAAGGTGGCGGTTTTTATACGAATGCTAAAAAACATAATGTATAGTAGACATTGAAATACCTTTGTCACCCTAAGGTTCAATTTTAGCTGTACGTCTCAAAACATCAAAGACTATTTTCACTTCCAAGTAATTCAATTTTATTTTGTATTTTGCAGAAATTAATTAAGTATTAAAAAAAATGAGTAGGAAGAAACAAGTCTAATAGTAATCCAGAACTCTGTTAAGTTAACTTAAAGTTCAACAGTCGGGACCCATTCAAAATCATACTCGCATTCGCATTACTATTAAAAACAAGACCTGTGTTTTTTTTTCATACATTAATGTAATTTTCAATGTATCCAATACAATACTAATGTGACGGATGTCAAATATCAAATTATTTTTAAGCACCCGTACCAAGGAAGTTTTGCCCTCGTACAGTCTAGTTCATAAACTTGTGAGCAAACATTTGCTCAAAAATATCTGAACACGCTTGTACGCCGTTAAGAATAGAGCCGTGTTCAGATATTTTTGATCAAATTTTTGCTCACAAGTATATGAACTCGACCGTACCACGAGACAGCGATAACACTGCCATGTCCTTATACTTAGCGATTGAACTTTAAGGATCCATACTTAAATTATCTAAATACAAGTTATTTGAAAATGTTAACAAAACAAAAGTTGCTCAGTTACGCGAGTTGAATCCTTGCTTTCAAGTCCTAAGATCAGAGGCCCCTGTATAAAAATAACTTTATTCTTCTTCTTTATTCTTTTTGCTTTTTTTGTATTACGAACTTCGACAAATAAACTGAAATGTGGCCTAATGGAAGTGTCAGTTAAATGTCACTTATTTATGTAAGAGTTTACGTGATAATAATATCGGTTATTTTAAGAAGTGTGGGTGGGATAAAATATGTCATCGAGGCATTAAAGGAGTCAACTTTATCATTTCAATATTTTTTCCCATCAATACTTCGATGGGCTATAAATAGAAGGCATTAATTCAGTTCCCACTCAATCCGGGAGAAGTAAACAAGCCTCCGGCGACCGTCTAATAATGCCTGGTACTGATAGCAAATGCTTTTAACAAAGTCGTCAACATCAGCTGAAGAATTTCTTCTGTTGAGTTCCCCCATAAACCTTAAGTTGCTTCTGTTGGAAGCGGCCTGCCTCCACTGTGAAACTGCGGCTTTGACCAGGTCATCCAACTTATTAGCGGACGTCTTAGGCTGCGCTTGATAATCCGTGATCTCTGGCTTGGCTCTGATGCTCTGGCGTTTTGAAATTTCATCGCGACATTGTGACCAAAATCAAACCTATAATGTATTAATATTTATAATACAAAATTACTATGATACCGTGATTTGGGTGGACAAAAGGTTCAGAATTCATTGTTGGTCATTAAAATTAAATGAGGTATGTAAAATTTATTCAAAAAGTGTGTTTTATTTTCGTTATGTCAGGGTTTGTTTACTTCATGTTTAGTTGTGCTTTTACTGTAAAACGTAAAGATAAAGCTATCTTATTGGTTTCTTTAAATAAGAGTAAAATTATATAATTGTTCTTATATCGCTAGTAATAAATTAAATATCGTTTTCAGATCAAAATGAGTATCATTTTGAAAACCGGTTTTGTGAGTATCACTCAATATAAAATTTCAACTACTACTACTACTACTACTACAGTACCTAAGTGTTTTAATTGTGTTATTACGCACATAATATTACCTGATTTTTTTCGTAATGGCTACGGAACCCTATCTTGGGCGTGTCTTTTTCCATTTCAGTTTGTACTCAAAGTTTTTTTAAAGCAGTCAGGTTTTTGATATGTTAAATTATTTGTTCTGCCATTAAGTACCTTGTGTGATTCCTATTTCAAATATTATCAGTACTGTAGGTAGTTTTATGGTTTTATCTATCGCTCGTTGCTTGCACACCCTACTTTCGACGCCGGAATGAACGTGGCCATAGCCGCTGGGATTAAAACTAATAAAGTCGCCTGCACCATTACAACATATTAGTTAGAGGATTCGTTTTAGCGAAATAGTTCCGGCAGGAGCTGTTTCGAGCTATTATTGGCTGGGGTAAAGTGCTTTAGGACAACAAATAATAATCTAACCTAACTATTTTAGAAAAGTGGGACCCCCCTTCTCCGACATTGTTTTTAGGGTTCCGCACCCAAAGGGTAAAAACGGGACCTAAGACTAAGACTTCGCTGTCCGTCCGTGATAGCTAGACAGTTGAAATCTTATTTATTTTTTATTTATTAATTGTATTTTTGTTGCCGCTATAACAACAAATACTAAAAACTTGAAATATTCATATATAAGGGGCTCCAATATAATAAATGTGTTTTTTTTCCTAATGTCTAATGTTGTATAGATAATGGTACGGAACCCTTCGTGCGCGAGTCCGACTCGCATTTGAGCGGTTTTTTTTTAAAGTTTAATATCTCAAAACCAATAAGTCTGCGTTTCCACAAGAGATGTGCTAGAATGTGATGCGAGAAATGTGTTTTTTATGAACCATAATGAACCCTTCATTTAGGTACCTATCCTCGCACAGCATCGCGCTGCTGGAAACAGCTGAGCGGAGCGAGGCGGAAATGAAGTGTTGCTATTGGTTCATGAAAAAACGGTATACTGCCGTTTCGGCAAAATATTTTTCGCCAAATTTCACTTCCAAAAAAACTTATCGCAGTACTTTCATTTCCCAAACGAGTCTTTAGCATATTTACATTTCGCATTTAATTCATTTGGTCAAATTATCATTTGGCATAATTTTACTTTGTCAAATTTTATTATGACAAACTTTTGTTAAGAAAACGTTTTATTTTGGCTAATATTGTATTCCAAAAAAATGTTTGTTCAAAATGAAATTTCGCACAGAAACCAGCTGCTACCAGAAAAGGAGGTTAGGTTAGGTTAGAACTGCGTCCCCCACAGAAACGAACTGCTACCAGAACAGTAGGTTAGATTAGGCTAAAACTGCGTCCCTCGCAAACACGAACTGTTATCAGAAAAGTAGGTTAAGTTAGGTTCTAACCTAACTTAACCTACTTTTCTGATACCAGTTCGTGTTTGCGAGGGACGCAGTTTAGCCTAATCTAACCTACTGTTCTGGTAAGCCTGCGCCCTCCACAGAAACGAAGTGCTCCCAGAAAAGTAGGTTATTATGTCATGCAATGTTTTGGGAAGATTACGTTATGCCAAACGATACATTTTACTTAGTAATATGTAACATGACTAAGTAATTATTTGTTAAAAAAAAATTGCCAAAAAAATAATTATTAATTGTACAATTGCGATAAGTTTTTTTTAGCAAATGATTTTTTGCCAAATGCTAATTTGAGTAAAAAATATTTTGGGATGTGATACTTTGGGAAAAGTTTTTTGCCATACATTAGTAATCCTGAAAAAACACATTCCTCGCAACACATCCTCGCACATCTCTCGTTGAAACGGAGCCTTAATTGATTTTAGAAAAACATAGCTAAGAACCACAACACGGTAAACTCTTGTGTAAAAGAAACCGCATCGAAATCGTTTATCTATTTGAGAGCTACATTACCACAGACTGATAGAGATATTGGCATAAAACTTTTGACATCTCTCTTTTTACACCGCAGGTTAAAAATTAAAACTACCTACTTAGGCAATAATGTTCTAAAGTTATTTTATTTTGTGTTTTATAGGTAGAATACAATATAATAGAATAGAATAAGCCTTTATTAACACACTTAGAGCAATATATACATTATTAATTTTATTAGGTCCGCAATTAAACAGTAAAGGTTTTTTTAACTTATTTTCTTTTGGATTACTGGTGAAGTAAATTGGAATCATATATATTTTAAACGTATTTTTTTGCACAATTCTAAGAATATAAATTTTTACCAAATGAAATCGTCTAGAAACAATGGCAAAAATCATTTTAAGAGAGAGGCCGTTCGGGTCTATATTAATCGCATAAATTAATTGCCCTAATTGGAAATTTGCATAACGTTATTTCGCATAATTATTTATTCGCATAACCGAATACGCATAATGTGGATTGGCATAACGTTAAATTGACATAATTTAATTAGCATAATATTACTTTGCATAAGTACAAAAGAGTTTAAACATAAAATGATTATTTTAATGAGATTGTAAATTTTATTTGTCAAACAGTATATTATAAAGTGATACATTAAGTGAAAAATTATTGCTAAAAGTAAAATGATTATTGTTTTATTCACTCAATTCAAATAGATCTGAGAAGTGAACTACCTACTTTGTGAAAATATATATTATTGGGCTATTATAAAAAAAAACCTAACACCGTCTTAGCCTTCTGAACCTAACCTAACCGAGTCGGTTTTGCCCTGAATACGCTAATTCACTCGCTTGATAAAATTATGCGCATTCGTTTTATAAGTTTAAGTTATAGTTAACAATGTTATGCATATTTCAATTAGGCGGATTCATTATGCTATGTAAGTATGCTTCTTTATAATTATGCAAGTTTGCTGTTATGCACAATTATGTTTATGCCAAAATCTGTTATGCGAATTCATATTAGGACAATTAATGTTATGCGAAGTAAGGGGCACCCCGTTGCATCCCATTCACATTTTTATTTTTATTTTAAGTTCTAATCATGAGACTCAAATTGAAAACGTTTAAGCTTTTTTTATGTAAATTAAATAGTACAGAATAGCCTTTTACTAAACAAATGGCTTCACCCTATCTTTTATGTTCAGCTTTAAATCTGATAGTACTGTGCTACAATTACTAAACGATAGACGTAAAATAACTGTAATTGGAAAGCAATCGGCGTTGGGTTACAGTTAGCGGGCTGTAAAATGTTTTGTCGTCCTTGTTATGTAATAGAATATTCGTATAAGTTGAGCACAAAAAGCGGAGCGCTCAAACTAATATGATTTTGTAAAAAAATAGCAGATAAGTACTGCATCTTAATGTGATACTGTTAAATATGTGTGTAAAATAACAATTAATAATTAATAATGTAAATAATAATTGTAGTAGTAATTCGGGAACGGTTCGACTCATCATCATCATCATCCCAGCCTATATACGTCCCACTGCTGGGCACAGGCCTCCTCTCAGAACAAGAGGGCTTGGGCCATAGTTCCCACGCGGGCCCAGTGCGGATTGGGAACTTCACACGCACCATTGAATTGCTTCGCAGGTTTGTGCAGGTTTCCTCACGATGTTTTCCTTCACCGCAAAGCTCGTGGTAAATTTCAAATGTAACGGTTCGACTAGTTTCAGTCTTTTCGGATGACCCTTTTCAGTGGTAGGTGATCACGGGAGAGAAATCGTAATTTGACTCATTTAATTTTGACTGCTCATATATTTCTTTTACATGTAAACTTTTAGGTATTTAACTTACGTGTATAACGATTATTTGTATGAGCGAGGTGTAATCTGACTCAGTTCAAATAGTCAGATCGGCTTCAAATTTTGTAAAAATTGTATAGTAGTATAGTAGCGTGAAGTGAATATTTTCGTTAAAGAGAAGCATGAGTTAGGTATGTCTTCTGGTGCAACTGCTCGGAGTCAATGAATGTACACAAATTTGTAAATAATTTAGGAAACCTGGTGAGAATCGAGTTGTTACGACGTCATGCCACTGATACATAGTTTTAATGAAAATGCAAGTAAACCTGCCTGCCTGAACATTACAATTTGGCAGCTTTCAAGTCTAGGGTGAATGAGCATTTACTAGGCAAGCGTGCTCCATCGTAGGCCTCATCCTTGTTTTCCATCAAGCGTGATTGTGGCAAAACGCAAGCCTATACTGTTTAAAAAAAACTCAGCAAAAAAGCTTATATTAAAATTTTTAACTTTTCCACTGTTCTCGGTTAGTTCCGAAAGAATGTGACGTCTGTCGACGCAACATAGATGTCGCTAGTGCTGCTGCTTAAGTAGCATAGTAGAAATAAGCAACCTGAGATATGTATGCATAGGAAAAATTCGTGTCTAGATTCCTGTCCAGCAGTGGTGTAGGGGTTATAGTACGCAGCACGGAATGCTGAGGACTTGGTTTCGATTCCCAGTGCTGGTCTCTTTTTCTGGTTTTTCTGTGTATCCATGTCTCAGTTTGTATTTACGATATGGTTCCACGGGATACCCGTAAAAGTAACAAATTCGGAGTTGAAATAAAAAATACAAAAAGACTCCAAAAAATCAATCATGTTTTATAACAGCTCATAATTTTTTGAACAATATTTTTATAGGAAATATTTATTAAAGCTACAACTCGAAGCGTTCAAATTTGAGGGCACAACTAACACTCGACAAACTGCCGTTTCGCACCTCCACACAGTTTCACGTTTCAAATGTAATGCCGATGCTAAATGTATGAACAAGTATGAAAGGGCGTCAAGTTTCACATTGTGCTTGAGCGGTGGTAATCGTCGCTTAAACGCTTTGAACTGATCGCTTATCGTTTGATTTTTATCGCTTTATTATATGTAATAATGGCTGTAAGTGTTGTATAATTAAGGTCTGTGTTAATATAATGAAGTTTATTCAATTGATGCTAGTTATATGAGTGTGTTTATTTTCTTACTATAACTTCGTCTGAGAAGAACTCGTTTATCCCTATCCCGGGAGCCGTACTATTTTCCGGGATTAAAAGAACCTTTTTTAATCCAAGTTATAAGTTATAAACTATCTGTGTGTCAGTTACATCCGAATCTGCTGAGCCGTTTCAGTCTGTTATAGGGTACTTTGTCGGGGCTTTTTGTCGGTCTGTTTCAGTAGGTAACCATCTAAAATGACCCCGCCCTGCCTTGATCTCGCTTAGGAGAGGGGCTTTGCTAAACACAGATAGCTACAAATGTACGGGGCCCTCGGTGCGCGAGACCAACTCGCTCTTAGCCATTTTTTTAATCTCATGACTGTAATCATACGTTAAGTTACGCAGGAATCGAATTCGTAACCAATATGGGACTGGCCTTATGCTTGGCTTGGCCATTACAGATATAAATGGGGTTTTCAGAAAAAAATGTACCCGTTTTGCCTTAATTATCCTTAATTTTCCATACAAAATTTATTAGTCGGTTTCGTGACGGTATATACAACATGTATGATTAACTGCATCACAAAACTGAAAATAAAAGTGGGACACTATTTTTATTGCTTAAATCAACAGTGCTCGTGATTCTGAGTAGGTAGAAATAAATTAAAATATGTTAGGTTTAAGCCATGGTGGCCTAATGGTGACTATCGCCTCTCAGCAAGGGTTGGTTCGAACCGGCTCGCACCTCTGAGTTTTTAAATTCATGTGCGGAATTACATTTGAAATTTACCACGAGCTTCGGTGAAGGAAATCCGTGCACAAACAGCACAACCAATGCGATTGTGCAACGTTGAATCTAATTGGCCTCGCTGCAACCCAGCGTGCCCATATCTAGTTCGGAGAGGAATGCCTGTGCCCAAGTGGGACGTATATAGGCGTGGATGATGTTAGGTTTATAAAAAAAGTACAGGGTACACTATTTTCTGAAAATGCCCAAATATCTCGCAATATATTCAATATCAAAGTAGATACAGTCAACAGCAGAAGTAGATAAGCAGTTGTGGTGTTCAAAATAATCTAATCACTCTCTTATTACTTTGGCAATAGAGTCGTGTATAGGTCATTCTGAGCACCGTAACAGCTCATCCATTTCTGCTGCTGATTGTGCAACGTTGAAATCTATTTGCAGTACTCTAGCTGCAACCCAGGTCGTTGACCCATAAATCTAGTTCGGATGCACTTAATGCACTCGTGAATTTCCGGCACCCGGCGACTGTTTGTAGAAGCGTTCTGCGCGAGAGCTCTCGGGGTTTAAGCCACAGAGTACTTATAGCTTATATATAGCGCATGCTCAGAACGAAAGGGACTCAACTCAAAAAAGCCATTTTTGCCAAATCGCAAAAATGTGATTGTGTTTCAGGTTTCCTCGTGTTTGAACATGCATAACTTTTACTGTAAATGATCTATTTCAAAAATAATAATTTTGTCTGTTTAATTTACTTTTCCTTGTTTCATCATGATTTCAGTATTTTGCTTGGTTATTTATAAGCATTTTAATTAAAAAAAAAATGAATAAAAAAGTCATTTTAGTATTAAGAATGGTGATGAATAGCCTGTATCATTTCATAATTAAGTCTGTTTACAAGTAACAATAACTTCGTAACTGACGACAGTTAGGACGACGACAACAGTGACGAGATAACTCATAAAGAGTCAGTTACTTTTCACGATATTTAGGATTCTCTAGGAATCTGTTCCAACTTTTAAAACAACGGTAACACGTAGTTGGTACCATTTGTGACGCAATATAGAAGCGGGAGCTGTCGTTCCAATGGTAGGCGCTAGAGGCTGTGTGAGATAAAGACACCAACGATATCATTCTGTACTCTTCTGACTAAAATGTGGCTGTTTTCAATTGTCATTGTGAAGTACGCCTTTAAAGGTCGTTTAGTATAAATTAACTCAATTTTGCAAAATTTTGAGTTGGGTCACTTTCGTTCTCAACATGCGATAGGTATAGCGAGAGTTAAATTTGTTATATCCATAACTAATTTTACCTGCGGATTCGACATACATATACCTACACTCGCAATACAGAACGCTCGTGTAAATGGTTACACTCATAATTTTCATACCAAAAAAAACTATCAAAGTTGTTGAATTTAATACGCTTGTCATTTTCAATAAACGTGTTACATTCATTCATTTACTTAGTTCATTTACTCATTCAACAATTCATTCATTCGTTTGTTCATTCATTCAACATTTCACTAAATTTTGTAGATCATGCAGGCTTATAGTGTGTAGCACTTAATTTCTCCGCTTATGTGCCATTAGTGATTCGCAAAAAATGTTGTTTTACAACTTTTTTGTTTGTACTAGGTACACTTGTTTTTAGGGTTCCGTACCCAAAGGGTGCCAACGGAACCCTATTACTGAGACTCCGCTGTCTGTCTGTCACAGGACTGTACTAGGTACACTTGTTTTTAGGGTTCCGTACCCAAAGGGTGCCAACGGAACCCTATTACTGAGACTCCGCTGTCTGTCTGTCACAGGACTCTATCTCTTGAGTCTTAATAGTTGGACACTTGAAATTTTCACAGATTATGTATTACTGTGGTCGCTATAACAAAAAAGTACCATACAACAAAAGTGATTGTTTTGTCTTTTTATGCTTGATATTAATAACAGGTAGACGCTTGAAATATTCACAAAATCTTTAGTTGTATCACTTTAAAAAAAAACCATACAACAAAGTTGATTTTTTGCCGTCTTTTTGCTAACTCTACCGTTGTGTAGATAATGGTACGGAACCCTTCGTACGACTCGCACTTGGCCGGTTTTTTTATTCAATTCCGTTTTAGAAAGTCGACTTATATTTTTATAACATTAATTGTAAACGCCGACTGCTAATATAGGTAGTTAATTTATTTTCTTATCACAAATGGTTAAGAAGATTTCAATTTAACAACGAGAAACGGGCGTAAAGAACCTAAACTTGAAATCGATTCTTCACACATTCTTCATGTGTTTCTGTCTAAAAGCGCGCGTTGTCGACTCACGCGCATCTGCTCCCTTCCTTTGGGGGCGTGGCTACGCGCAACCATGACGACCGTTTGCCCCGCCCATCCACTGCTATGACTTGAAGGGTTAATCTAACCACTGCTCTCTCAAAAATAATGCTTTTACAAAACTGTATTAAAAAATAAAATAAATAAATAATAAATAATCACGGGACAATTCCACCAATTACCTAGTCCCAAAGTAAGCTTAGCAAAGCTTGTGTTATGGTACTAAGACCGAATAAATGAATTATATAGATTATACTATACTTAAATACATATTAAACACCAAACCCGCAGAACAAACATTGTATTTTTCATACAAATATCTGCCCGACACGGGAATCGAACCGGGACCTCAAGCTTCGTAGTCAGTTCTCTAACCACTAGGCCATCTGGTCGCTAAATAAAAATAAATGGGACTCTTTATATTATGAAATATAAATAAGTTTCTGTAAAAAATTCAATAAGTACAAGTTTTTTTCCTGATTGTATTTTTTGTTGACTATACCTACTTGCAGTAACACCCAAGTTATATGTATACACCTACCAAATTTCGACTAATCAATAACAAGTATTTTACGGGTTGCATTTCAATTACTTTAACGCAGTTGCTAAACAATTTAAGCTCATCGTAATTCATATTCTGAAATGGAACGGAAAAAAATGCATCGAAAAAAGCAATTATTCAAAAAAGGTGACGAGCAGTTGACATTAATCTATTGTATCTTAGATCTTTTACACTAAGGAGCATAAAATTTTTTTTTTTTTTTAACGAAAAATAAGACCCGACTACAAAAAAACCATGAAAGTATTTTTATACCAGTCTGAAGTCGGTGCCTCAGCACGAGCCAGCAGGAGTGATTGAAGCCCAATATACTCGTATAGTTGTGGTGAGATAGACGATTATAGGTCCACTCCTGCTGGCTCGTGCTGAGGCACCGACTTCAGACTGGCAGAAAATTATTTCATGGTTTTTTGTACGGTTCTATTTTTTGTTCAAAAATGTTTGCAATGCCATCCAGCTGTGTGATGACGTTTACTGGCAATGTATAAAGAGAAATGTCTAGTAATATTTTTAAATAGGTATATGAACCTATTTTAACCACTGGCATCAGAGTGATATTGAATTTAAACCATTTTGTTTGTTAAATAATTACTGCAATTATAATTAATGGTTTTTAAGGGTTTTCTTGCCAAAAAAGGCAAAAGATTGTAGGTTCAAACCGGACCCAATGTCTGTTTGTCTGTCTGTCTATAGGATCATCACTCTCCAACGGATGGACCGATTTCGCGGTTATTATTTACATGAAAGTGAGTTGCTTTAGCCTATAGACGATGGATTAAAAATAAAATTCATATTTAGCTGACAATACCACGGGATGCCCCTAGTGTAACGTGTAACGATACCCCACACTACAAGGTTGGATGAGAAAAAAAAATCACCCCTACTTTACGTCTATGGGAGGTACACAAAGGTAAGGTTTTGTTGTAATATTTTGTCGGCATAGTTTACATACATATTCGTGAAAATTTACAGCTTTCTAGCATTGATAGTCCCTGAGCAAAACCGCGGACGGACAGACAGACAGACAGACATGGCGAAACTATAAGGGTTCCGTTTTTGCCATTTTGGCTCCGGAACCCTAAAAACGGTGACTGTACGGTATCGCAGTGACGCCAATGACGTATGCGCACCGTTTTTATCTCATGCCCTCCACACTGCTGCTCAAAATACGTAACTACTAAAACATGTCGAAGAACCATCGCTAGAAAACCTGCTTTCAAATAAAAAAAACACACACCAGGGAAGAAATTTAATGGTGTGTGCAAAGTTCCCAAACCGCACTGGGCCCGTGAGGGAACTACAGCCCAAGCCCTCTCATTCTGAGAAGAGGCAGGTGGTAGGACCTTGTGCAAGGTCCGCCCGGATTGCTACCACCATCTTGCTCGCTAATCCTGCCGTGAAACAGCAGTGCTTGCACTGTTTCGGCGTGGAGAGTAAAACAGCCGGTGAAATTACTGGCACTTGAGGTATCCCATCTTAGGCCTCTAGGTTGGCAACGCATCTGCAATACCCCTGGTGTTGCAGATGATTATGAACGGTGGTGATCTCTTATTATCAAGAGACCCACTTACTCGTTTGCCATCCAGTCGAATAAAAAAAGCCTCGATCAAGCAGTGAGACGTATATAGGCTGGGATGATGATGAGGAGCGTTTATTTTAACGAACCTACAATAAATGATAATCATATGCGGAGCCCTCAGTGCGCGAGTGCGACTAGTAGTTGCCCGGTTTTTTATTTACTTCCCGTATTCGTTGTTTGCAAACCAGCCGGTCGCACGTATTCCAATTAAATTTATTCATTTCCATTCCGGTGAAAAGATTGATTCGGCACAAAATGGCCGAACGATTGATTCGGCACAAAATGGCCGAACGATTGCTGAGAGCGTTGTTTATAAATGAGAAACAGCAAATGTTACCAATTTTAAATTAACCTTTTAAACTGCCACAAACTTGATAAATAAAGTCAGAGGAGATTGAGCGGGTTAATACTCGTATTAAAAGTGCAGATGAAGCCTCGAAAAAAGAAAGAAAATATTTATAAACTGGCTATTAATAATAAATAGAAATAGTTAAGTTTTACATACGTGCTCGATAGGAGGTAAGCATAAGTAATTACTTTACCCAACCTCACTACCAGAATAGTTGTGTACAGCGTCCAACAAAACAATCACACAAACACAACACACAGAAAAATTCAAAAACATAGCATGTTTAACACATTGGTAGCTTAATAGTTGGCTTATTCCCGTATAGATCTTGTACCAAAAATAACCGATTCTATGTCGAAAAACTCTTTGAGTACTTACCTATATCTATAATATTTAAAACGTAGTCGTGTTAGTTACGACATTTATAACGAAGAACTGCTGGACTAATTTTTATGATTTTTGTGTTTTTGGATTTGTCTTCGTCAGGAATAGGATAATTAAAGTATTAAAAACATTGGAAATTTACGAAAAAAATAAATAAAAGAAAATACATTTTCCCACACAAAATGTTCATGGGTTTCGTAACTGTCTGTTGTAGACCACATCCCCGCACACTTACAATAAGTTAGTTATTTTATATTTGCCTAGAAAAATATTCACTTAAAATAGTTATACGGCAAAACAACGTTGGTTGATGGTTTGGAAACGCAATTGGACTCGCTAGATGGCGCTGTTGTTTGTATGTTAGCATAATTTTAATGCAGTTTTTTTTCGGGCAGGACAACGTCTGCCGGATCCACTAGTGTCTAAATAATAATAATAAGCATTATATAAGGCAGATAGTGAACCGTGAATATTATTTCTTAATTACAATTTATGCTCTTTACTACCAACCCTCCGGGTATAATTAAAATATCACTCAAATTACAAACTTAAAACCACTCTCTTGCCTTTCAAAAACCATTCTTACCTTAACAGAATAACAACAAGAAAAACGCAAAAAGCAGACTGGAATAATATAATATATTCAAATGCCCGTGAAAACATTAAGGTTCTGACGAGGTGTGATTGTAATTTATGTTTGCATACGCATGATTTTTGGGGTTCTGTACCTCAAAACGCGAAATGGGACCCTTATAGGGTCACTAAGTTGTCTGTTGGTCCGTCTGTCAAGACCCTTTTTCTCAAGAACATAATGGAGATACCTATCAAGCTGAAATAAATATCAAATACTCAGGTCTGCCACCCTTTTGAAGCAAAAAAGCAAACTTCTAAAGCAACGCAATCATTTTGTTTAAGGTGCCTATAATAATATAGTGTCCCACTACCTTCCCGTCCATCTCGTTGGTGGACGTCCTACGCTGCGCTTGCCGATCCGCGGTCTCCACTCGAGAACTTTTCGTCCCCAACGGCCATCTGTTCTCCGTCCTATATGGCCGTCCATTGCCACTTCAACGCGCTAATTTGCACCTGGTTAAAGCCGCAGGTTCACGGTGGGTGCAGGCCGCTACCAACCGAAGCGACTGGAGGTCTGTGGGGGAGGCCTATGTCCAACAGTGGACGTCCTACGGCTAAGATGATGATGATGATAATGACTACCTTCCGAGCAAAGGCCTCTCCTCTTAACTTCTACAACTCCTGTTCTGACGCCACGACAGGCGTTCCGCTATCAAAGATACGTTCATTAAACACCGGGCAATTGCGAGTCGGACTCGCGCACCGAGGGTTTCGCACACTTTTTATTTATATATTTGAGTTGATTGAATGAAAGGTAAATTGCAGTATATTTTATATAGTTTTCTCGTCTGTATCTATATAAAGCAAGCACCTATAAGGCTATTATACCACGAAGTACAAAATATCTTGCGTTCCCGTTTTAATACGAGAGTGAGAGACGGTACGATACGATCTTCGATTTTCGAATTTCGTAGTAGCTCCCCGGTCTAATCAACTCAGGACAGCTAAACTCGCCGGTTCAATCCGTCCGCCATGATTGATGACGTCATTTTGAAGCTTTTAAACATCCAGCGTAGGCGCTGTTCAAAGGGCATGCTTTAGGACGAAATTAATTAACCAGAGTTGGGTTGGTATATGCGGAAGATTGATTGATTAATATATAGTTACTGTGCTAAAATTAAATAAAGTTTTATTAAATAAACATGATAGCCTAGCGGCTAAGTAAGGTCGTAGGTACAAGCCTGGACTCCCACTTTCTCGCACGTTTGTGAAAATACATTTCAGATTTTAGACGCCCAGATGGCCTAGTGGTTAGAGAACCTGACTCTTAAGCTTGAGGTCCCGGGTTCGATTCCCGTGTCGGGGCAGATATTTGTATGAAAAATACGAATGTTCGTTCTCGGGTCTTGGGTGTTTAATATGTATTTAAGTATGTATCTATCTATATAATTATATTTATCCGTTGCTTAGTACCCATAACACAAGCTTTGCTAAGCTTACTTTGAGACTAGGTCAATTGGTGTGAATTGTCCCGTGATATTTATGACATTTTTTTATTTATTTTTATTTTTTTTATTTTTAGATTTACCATGACCTTTCATCATCATCACCATCAGCGTATCAGCCAAAGGATGTCCGCTGTTAGACATCGGTCTCCCCCATAGCTCCACCTCCAGTTGCTTTGGTTCCAAACGGTCTGCATCTACCGAGAACCCGGGGCTCTAACCAGGTCATCGGTTTTCCATGCTATAGGTATATGGCCTAAAACTAGCCAGATTCTAACAAGGAATAATCCTCCTACATATTTTATGGCAAACATTGCTTTGTCTCGTGAGAGTAGCGGGAAACCGGTGGATGCAAGTGGCGAGTTGTCGTTCATTGTGGCGTTCTAAGGGGGAGGCCTTTGTCCAGCAGTGGACGTCTTCGGGCTGATGATGATGATGATGATGATTGCTGTCTCTTCGCTTGGCTATGTCGGTGACCCTTGTTCTTTTACGTATCACCCCAAGCATTGCTCTCTCCACAGCTCGCTGAGCAACTTTGAGCCTATTTATAAGGCCTATGGTGAAGCACCACGTCTCGGACCCATATGTCATTAGCTCGCTGAAGTGGCAATGGGCAGGCCATATAGCACGGAGAACAGATGGCCGTTGGGGCCTAAAAGTTCTCGAGTGGAGACCGCGGATTGGCAAGCGCAGCGTAGGACGTCCAACAACGAGATGGACGGATGACCTAGTTAAAGCCGCGGGTTCACGGTGAATGCAGGTCGCTGCCAACCGAAGCGTCTGGAGGTCTATGGGGAGGCCTATGTCAATGTCCAACAGTAGACGTCCTACGGCTGAGATGATGATTATAGTGATGATTGCTATGTCATATGGCTGAGATGATGATTGATATGATGACTGGAATTCGATTAGACAAATTAGTTTAGTTACTTAGGATTTTCTTCCGTCAATATCATCGGCTACATTTTCATGAAATACAAAAGCTATTTGTTAAAAGGGTTGCTTCTATTTTTAAATTTTTAATTCCATTCACTCACTGGCTGGGAAAATTGTCGCCGCTTCAGAATCCTCTCGAGGCTTGCGATTCTTTTTACACAATGTACATTTTATTGCTCCACTTTGTTTCGAAAATGCGAGCGGTTTTAATATTACATTCGTAGTTTTTTGTGCTTGTTGAGCTGGTAGATTAATGAAATTACATTTATTTAGGGCTCGTTCAGTAGTCTGTTGCTAGGAATTATCATTGTAATCACGTAAAGTGGATGTAATATTATGCGTTTAAATAAACGTTAGGATTTGTAGTGCTGACAAGTTCACTTGCTACAATTTAAGAGGGAAATGTGTAAGTTTTCGAAAAAAAACACTACAAGTTTGTTTTAATATTTATTAAACTGGTTATAAGGAGATTCTCAAATGGTCTACATATTTTTTGGCAATAAACAACAATAAGAAATTTACCAAAAATCATTTAATTTTATAACCAAAACAGTTAAATCCATGTGACTACTAAGCTAAGACGAATGTTTGTACAGTCAACAAATCACGACACTAACAAAACTATGTCATTATTACGTTTTGACGTCAATCGATAAACCAGTGCCTCCAGTGAAAAAGGGAATAACTCAAAATCGCTAACTGAAAACAGTAGAGGCAAAAAACCTTTCTTTCGTCGTTTTTTAGGTTTTTAGATTTTTTTATGGTTTCAGGCTTTAGGTATAGGTTACAGCTTTCGTTTAGTGGGTATTGTTTTAACATTAAAATATTCTATACATATATTTTTCAAGTTTTTTTTGAGTTATGCTTTTAGTCACAAAAGCATAATGGTATAACATGACTTGTGTTAGTTAGGTAATACTGTGATACCTTAAACATAAGACGACTTATTCCCTTAATTACGACTGTTCTATAGTAACAACAATACATATTCTACCCTAGTTATGCCTTTATGTACTATTTATGTCCATATTGTTACGGAATTGTAAAAAAAAATAACTGCAGACGTGTCTTTAGGATGGATGTTTTTTTGAGTTAAAAGTGCCCTATAAATTGACTTAAATTAAATGACTTATAAAAAATTGCAGATAATTAGAAATATGCCTTTAGAAACGGTGAGTTATGCCCATAGCGTAATCGAAAAAACTGTCTGAGAGGATAGCTAGAGATATTTCCTTTTGTCACACTATGTAATCTAACACGCTGAATTCAATGGTGTAATTAAAACATAAGGGCATAACTCGTCTTATCCCCCTTTTCACTGAACATTCATCATCCACTGCTGGACATAGACCACCCCAAGGCTCTCCACTCAGACCGGTCTTGTGCTTTCCGCATCCTTCGTGATCGGCGATCTTAACTAGGTCGTCGCTCCATCTTGTTGGAGGCCTACCGACAGCTCGTCTCCCGGTAACATTGTATACCTATACAGACAAATAAAATATTTGCTGTGATAAGGTTCCGTGGTTGGCCAGGAACAATTTTTTTTTCTTTGCAAAATGTGTTGCAAATCTTTTTTTATTAACTGCGACTTTATAAGCCCCAGGGCTCAATTTATTTGTTCCCAAAATCAAATTCGCTTCAAGTCGCTTGGCGTCAAACAATCATTTATCAGGCGGGCTTTCGCAAAATTGTAGCATTACCTGCTAAATGTATAGTTGTAAGGCGTCATAAATTACTTGCCTGTCCACCGCAAACTTTAAAAAAAACTTAAGCGGATTTTAAAATAGATTTCTCGGACAATGCACGAATGAATGAACGTAAAGCGAATGAATGGACACCGAGCGAATGGGATAGCTCAGACACTCTGGCGTCGTTTATTTTGTCATTTAAACGTCGCAGTTTTTTTTAATCGTGTACCTGTGTGGGTAAACGTGTTTTTTTTTCTAACGAAAGTCCTTTTATGTATGATATGAGGTTTTTGTTTGGGTTTTTATTCGGAATTCATTAAAGGGCGGTGCGTTCGAATGATCGCTTAAAGTCAATATTTGTGTGTTTTTTCGATATTAATAAAATATATTTTAGTATCAATAAAATAGTGGTCGTCAAAGATGCTGTAATTTTTATTCCAGTCGTAATTTTTAGAGGTCGATAAATTGGCTTGAAAGAAAATAAGTATATGGCAGATACAAACTGAATCGAGCGGTTTGAGTCAACCTGACGGATTTCTTGCAGTAGTTCATGTAGCTTTATTCGTTTCATAGTAATAATTCTCAGTTTTTGTACTGCCAGTGGAACAACTGCGAATACTTAATTTAACTTTGTCCTAATGTTAATATACCTAATACCTATTAATTTTATAATTATCACTAGCCTATTTATGTCTATCCCACTGGTGGGCCTAGGAGTTCTCTCAGAATAAGAGGGTTTGAGCTGTAGTTCTTACGAGGACCCAGTGGGGGCTAGAAACACAACTACACAAGAATTTTTCACTAAGAAGATATATATACATATATGTCGTAAGCTAGCACTTAGAGAGTCGGGATCCGACCCTGACATAATCAATGTAGGCATAACAAGTGGGATTCGGGCAGAGAATGAAACTATTTTGAATAACTAACAAAAGCACCAATTGTGGTCAAGATAAAACCAAAACAATACGACACTCATTCACTGAAATCTTAGAAATACAACTATCATAACGATTCACAGTAATTAAGGGAAAAGCCTAGTTAATAATAAAGAAACGCGTAACAGTTCCTGAGACTGTTGACTCGGGCCAGACTTCTATTACAAATTGACGATCTCTTTTCCCGCGTCCAGATCTCAGGCTCTGTCAAGCGCGCCACGCATGGCAACACTGGCGTTTCGTAAGTGCTATAATGCCATTCCTTAATAAACCACGCACGGTAAGACCATACTCATCATTCTACATATAAATATTAATGTAACTGCTCAAGTTACTTGTGTGTCTGTTACATCCAGACGCTTAAACCGAACCAATTTAGACGAAATTTGTTATAACACAAACACGCACAAACATCACGCCTGTATTCTCAAATGGGGTAGGCAGAGCACACGAAACGTTACCGCTTCGGAGCCACTTTTAGCAATTTCAGGTTTTAATGATTAGTTTATTTCAACTCCAAATTTGTTACTTTTACGGGTATCCCGTGAAACCATATCGAAAATACAAACTGAGACATAGATGCACAGAAAAACCAGAAAAAGAGACCAGCGCTGGGAACCGAACCCAGGTCCTCAGCAATCCGTGCTGCGTGCTATAACCCCTACACCACCGCTGGACAGGAATCTAGACTAGAGGAAAAATTCGTGTCTAGATTCCTGTCCAGCGGTGGTGTAGGGGTTATAGCACGCAGCACGGATTGCTGAGGACCTGGGTTCGATTCCCAGCGCTGGTCTCTTTTTCTGGTTTTTCTGTGCATCCATGTCTCAGTTTGTATTTTCGATATGGTTCAGGTTTTAAGTTTGACAAAAACGGTACAATAGTGACAGGTTGCTAGCCTGTCGCCTACGGTATACCTTAACCTATATCCTTTGTAGCCTCTCACGACATCCACGGAAGAAATGAAGAGGTGTAATTCTAACCCGACACCACACGGGGAAATATTAAAGTGCCTATGTAAGTTTTCAAACGTTTAATATGTACATATTAAAGTATGTATTTATCTATATAAGTATTTTTATCCGTAGCCTAATAAGGTTGCAAGGTAAATTTGTTATAAAAAATAGAAAAAGGATTTTGATGGACGGCCGGACGGATGAACAACAAAGTGATACTATAAGGTTTCCGTTTTTACCCGTTCCGTTTTTAATCAAAATTTTGGAAAATATATATAGGTGGCTTTGCCATACAACGAGGAAACGCAGGCAGCCTTTTGGGCACCCTGTCTAATAGTAGCAACCTCTATTGTAAAACTGGATTTAAACACATATTTAATTGAAATATATAAGCAGAATTTATTCAATCACAATACAAGGAAACAAGAGAGAATGACAATAAAAATCAATGTTAGTACAAATTTGTATAAAAGACAGCAAGAACATGGAGTCGGCCAGGATTACAAGGTTAAGATTCCATGTATAATGAAACCTACAACAACCTGAATAGTAAAAAACATAGGCTTGGAATAAGAAAAGTTATTAGTTTTCATTTTTCTTTACTTTTTTAATAACGTAATTTTGTTCTTTATTGTACATGATATTGAATATTACAAAGTCATTAGTTTTAATTCGCGGATTATGATAGACGTTATTTTTGATAATGCCGAAGACATGGAAGTGGAATTACTTCGCTATTTTTTCCATCAGGTATGGTTACGGCATCCGATAAAAAAAAGGAATAATTCTGTACGTGTGTTCGCCCGGTTCGGAAGCGGCGAAGGGTTAATCTGCTCATCGATCAGATCGATTCATCTTGATCTATCAAGATCCAACAATAGTGATCGGTTAACTCACTTTGAAAGTTTACGAAGAGCCGACGGCGCGGCGGCCTCGGGCAAAGTTTTGCGAATTGTGTTTTTTGTTGAGCTTTGAAGAATGTGGACGATTTCAAGCAATTTGTGTGATGAATAAATGCCGCTTGGTTTTTTCTAAGAGCAAGTACGTTTGATTGTTTTGGTACTTCACGCTAGTACTGCGATCTCATGAACATTGTTATGCTTATTGAGATGGATTTTGAAACTATGGTTAAGAAAAACAATTTTGTTATTTTAATTATTTATGAATGCGTAAGTCTGTAAGTCTGTTTGTTTCTTTGTTTGTTACCTCATCATAATATCTAAACCGTTGTCCGATTTCGATGAAATTCAGTATACAGATAGTTCGAGTCCCGGGAAGGTCGTAGGATAGTTTTTTTGAGTTCCCACGCGATAGCGATACATGACTCAATGTGGACGGAGACAGAACAGCTAATTTGAAATATTTTTCAACAAAACGGCCAAGTGTGTGTCGAAATTTGAAGTGCAAAAATACATTTCGAAAATTACTTCTTGTACGAAACTGCGAAGAAATGTCATTCGTTCTGACAGGAGGCCTATGCTCTGTAGTGGAACGTGTGTAAGCTAGGATGATGTTGATGATCATATATGTGGTCTACCACTCTAAAATTGATAATCGTTTGCGTGTCATAAAACAATAATGCCAAAAGACGTGTCTGTCAACTTAAAAGTTCGACTTTAGCGACATAATCATTTGATAGGAACTTGTTCAAAAATTTATAGACCACTTATTTGGCTAATGGTACAAATATTACATGAAAGGAGAGCATTGATTCGAGTACGATTACCGGCACTCGCCAGCTACTGTCGCAGACGGCTTCTGTTCATGACAGGAGTGGCAAAGAATATTTCAACGCCAGGCACGGCATAACAAATTGAAATGAGTTATTTTCGGTAAACTCGTTTTTGACCATTTTATTTTAGATCTTCTACATCATTTTAAGGATATTTGATATTGGATCGTGCAATAAAGTCTGAACCAATTAAGATAAAACGGAGATAGTTTAAGACCTAGGGAAGGCCATAAGGGTAGTTGTTATGTTATCGTTAATTTTTTTAAGGATTTCTCCGGAATGCTTTTTGCTTGCTGCTAACCGAATAACTCACGGATAAGCAGCACAAAGAAAAATATGCATAAAACCGGCCAAGTGCGAGTCGGTCTCGCGCACGAAGGGTTCTTTACTATTTTCTATACAATATTGCATTAGAAATAAGCAAAAAAATATGTTTCTTGTATGGAAGTTTATTTTATTTTAATTTAATTTAATATTCTATTCTATGAAAATTTCAAGCGTCTACCTGTTGTCGTTATTAACATCGTGCAAAAAACCGCAAAAAAATCACTTTTCAAAGTCAATGAAACAATGAAAGTCAAAGAAATACATAATCTGTGAACCTTCAACTTTCTACAGTGGATACAGCCTAGTAATAGGGTCCCGTTTTTACCCTTTGTGTACGGAACCCTAAAAAGCGAACATAAACCATAGGCACTTAGTTATAAGTAATTGTCATCTCGGTGTATACATATGCGTCCCACTGCAAGACACAGGACTCCTCTCAGAATCAGCAAACTTGGGGCATAGTACCCACGCAGTTAGGATAATAATCGCTATGAACTAAAAACAATTATTTTGCTCAATTGCTACCTTAGGACAGTTTAGGAACAAATGTGTGTTCACATCCCCACACATTTGCTCCATAGACGGAGCTAAGATCTCAGATGAGCAAAGTAATTATTTTATTGATATGAATCTTTGCGAAGTAACGCCTGATTTAATAAATTATTTAATAGTCGTAATTTTTTAGCTGCTCATGTTGTCATTTTAAATAAATAAATAAATATCACGGGACATTCACAACCAATTGACCTAGTCAAAATTAGCATAACAAAGCTTGTGTTATGACTAAGCAAAGGAATAATATAATTATATAGATAGATACTACTTAAATACATAGTAACACCAAGACCCGAGAACAACTTCGTATTTTTCATACAAATATCGCCCCGACACGGGAATCGAACCCGGGACCTCAAGCTTCGTAGTCAGGTCTCTAACTAAACTTTTTAAATGACTTTCAACATTGTGACCATTCTGATGCTTTGGCATTACTTGCTCTTTGACAATACTGATCGTTTCTAATAAATCTAATATTGAAGTGCGCATGATGTAAGAATCATGCGTTACGTCTCTGCTGCAAATTATTTGCGTCATTGAGCCCAACTTGAAATAAATTTTCTGTTCATCAGCTCCAAGATAAAACAAAATGGTAGATAGATAGATGAATTTATTTCTTGATGATAATCAAGCGAAGCGATAAGGCTGCCTATTTACCTTATAAAATCTCTATGCATATACGTGTCTTCTGTACTGCTTACTGTGTCGGTGTGCAATAGAGTTATTGTATTGTATTGTATAATCAACATAACTCGTACATTTGAGATACCTACGAGTATACCAAAAATAATTAAAAGCATTTCCCAAAAAAAATCTTCAAGAAAATGGAATTAAGTACTATTAATGAACATGATACAAATTAGAAAACAAAACATCAATTTTAATTACTTACAACAAAAATATGTCAATGTTTCAAATTAATTAAATAATGACTTATTCACATAATTTACTACTGGTACTGGTACCATAAAATAAAAAGGCATAAAAAGCCTTATTAAAAGAATAAACACTTTCAACTCTAAAAAAAAAATTAATCAAATATCAATGAATAAAATTAAAATAATTAAAGTCATAGGACGTGAAAAGGTCCCAACTCGTTGTTAAAATCTCTGAAATAGGTTATTTAATTGGCCTAACCAAGAAGCGTCCGAGCTTCGATAATAGACTATGGGGCTGTTTCACCATCCATTGATTAGTGTTAACTGACGGTTAAATGTGATGCCGTCTCTATTTGTTTTGTTGGAATAGACGGAGACGGCATCACATTTAACCGTCAGTTAACACTAATCAATGGATGGTGAAACAGCCCCTATATCTTTTTCTCATATGTACGAGAACGTATATACTACACAGTACAATTCAACTGAATGGCACTAGCTATTTGCGATGCAAACGCTGAATATTCATACCGTCCTTAATACTTGCGTCAACAAAGCATGAATATGCAATCGGTACGGTTTTTATCTGCACTTCCCTTGTTTTGAGCTGTATTAATTTCTTGTTTCCATATTTACGAGCGTCAGTTGAAAAGTTCTGCAATGTTTTTCTTCCATTCAGCTCAGCAGTCCAGCAGTCGGTGTTTTGACGTGAAATGTAAAAATGTCAGAAGGGAGTCACTTGCAAAAACAAAAGGATACGAGTAGATAGCCGATAGACATCTGTTATTTTACTTTGTTGTTGAAAAGGCAACAAGGCTCAGTTTAAGTACCTATATATTATTTGCTTTGCCCGAGCAAGTTAAATAAATAAATATAAATAATAAATAAATATCACGGGACAATTCACACCAATTGACCTAGTCCCAAAGTAAGCTTAGCAAAGCTTGTGTTATGGGTACTAAGCAACGGATAAATATAATTATATGGATAGATACATACTTAAATACATAGTAAACACCCAAGACCCGAGAACAAACATTCGTATTTTTCATACAAATATCTGCCCCGACACGGGAATCGAACCCGGGACCTCAAGCTTCGTAGTCAGGTTCTCTAACCACTAGGCCATCTGGTCGTCTAAAGTTCCATGTAGCACTTCATCATAATGATAACATGAATTGTGTTAGTTAATACTGTGATACCTTAAACATAAGACGATTATTCCCTTAATTACGACTGTTCTATAGTTACAACAATACTTATTCTACCCTAGTTATGCCTTTATGTACTATTTATCGAAATCTTACAGGAAACTTCTTCATTCCAGCCTATGTACCCTCGCCCTCTGCTGGGCACAGGCCTCCTCTCATAGTGAGAGGAAACTTACTGAATGGAAGCTTGCTTAAATTTTCATTCAAGTTTCCAGAGACTTTGTAGAAATTTCTTGAATTTTGAAAATATTCGAGATTGCTAGTTGTATACAAGCACTAAGTATACTATTATAATTAATTTAATTGCTATGTCGAATATTCACACGTTAGACCAAGACCAACAAGAAGGGTTCTCTAATTACGCTGAAGACCACTTGACCCAAGTGGTGGCTGCATCGCATTGTGGTTGAGGGTAGTTGTTCGATTGTACTCCAAATTGTTGATAAGTGCCTAGTCGGAATTGATCGATGGGTGTTCATAAAGCGACAGTTGAAATCATTGAGTTTTTTTTTAAATCAGTTTTAGCTTCCATTGAATTCTTGTTTCATTTATCTCACAAATCGGATATTTTGTTCTTCTATGATTTCTTTCCTACGGTCTTGATTTTTATCCAACATAGCTCAAAGGCAAGTTGACACATGGCTCGAAGAACAGATAACCGTTGGGGGAGACATGTCATCGAGTGTCGATCACGAATGGTAAGACGAAGTGTTGGCAGGCCTCCCACTAGGTGGACTGATGGCAGCGCGATCGTTGACGTATAGTGGAATTTCATGTTGCCATTTTTATATGCGTGCCTGATTGTTATTTGTCTGTACCTTGTTTTGCATCCCATTACTATTATTCTCTTTTAGGGAACTTTAGATTTTATGTTAATTTTATCGACAATTTTGTTTTTTGTTTAAAATTATATCTGTTAAGTAGCCCGAAGAATTGCGAAAACTATAGTGGCAGTGGGCGGGGCATATTGCTCGTAGGACTGATGACCGATGGGGTCAGAAGGTTCTCGAATGGCGTCCGCGGACCGGCAGACGAGCTGTCGGTAGGCCTCCAAAAGATGGAGCGACGAGCTGGTTAAGATCGCGGGATCGCGGTGGATGCGGAAAGCACAAGATCGGTCTGAGTGCATTGGGGGAGGCCTATGTCCAGCAGTGGACGTCTTTCGGCTGACATGATGATGATGATGATGATCTATTAAGTAAATGATAAAAATCAACAAGTAAACTTAACCCCTTAAATGCAGGTAAATAATAAACAAGCGGAAATGATTCACAAAGTTCCAAAGATATGACCCGAAACTAAAAAAGGCTATAAAATCGCAAACGCCTAGGGGCAGGTCCGCATATAAAAAGTTTGCAACCGACAAACATCCTGCCCTTTATCGATTCATATTTTGTTTAATGTTCTCACAGTTGCTCTGGAATTATTAGAGCAGTCTGGTTTGAAACGTTAGGGTGTGAAATTAGCGGGCTGATAAGCGGAGCGTTTTTTAAAAACCGATTGTTGTTTCTCGAATTGTGCTTCCTTCTTTTGCAGACAGAAAAAAAATGTAATGCTTAGTTGCTCGTTTGCCATCCAGTCAAATAAAAAAAATGAAATAAATTTTGTTTATGGACTTAGTCCGCGTAGAATTCGTATGTTGCTATCCCGCGGGACCTATAATGCAATAAAATCTATTCTATGCCTTCCCCGGGACTCATACTGAACATCATCTAAATCGGTTCAGCGGTTTAGACGTGAAAAGGTTACAAACAGACTTTCAAACTTTCATATTTATAATATTAGCGGGATAGTGGTATTTGCTTTTGCGTTGATATGCTTTCGATATATTCAAATTCAAATTCAAATTCAAATGATTTATTCAGTAAATAGGCCGCAATGGGCACTTTTACACGTCATTTTTTTAAAACTACCAGCGCTTTCGGAAAGACCATCATTGCCAAGAAGAATGCGCCGCAAGAAACTTGGCAGAAAGTCATTTTTTCAAAAAAATATAATATAATTACAAATACTTAAAACTATATTATACAATTAAAGAAAAAAAAATACAAAAAATAATAATAAAAGAAATACAGGGATGTATGGGGTCCCTTAGTTACAATACTAAACACGAACTATATCTAAACTATATCTACGTTCAGTGGAAGTGTAGAATGTTTCCACCGTCATAAATTTTAAAATAATAATAACAATAATTTAGTTCTGAAATATACATTTCAGGTCAAGTAACCATTAAGCTTTGGATTTCGAAGGCAAGTTCACGTCTGCCGCCCCCAAAGTTAGCTAGCTTTCTATAGATGTAGAAAACCTGTTTAAGATGACTATCGCTATTCTAGCGGCCCCAGATCATAAATAGCCGTCATATTTTAAACGTAACATCTCAATTGTGACCCTAAGTTTGGTTATCAGCTATAAAGCCCTTTGAATTATGGCAAACATTACAAAATGTTAATACAGTGAAATATTACTTGGTAAACAGAAGATTATAAAGAATTTAAAGTCCTGTAATGGTATCATTTGGGTTGCAAACGGGCTTAACATAAATTTAATATGAAAAACATGTGTCTTCGTAACTTATAATAAAAAACGGGTCAGTTTTATAAACACTATATTATATATAGGCTTTTTAGGAGCACTCTATTTTTTATTTTTCGAAACAACTGCTTTTAATTTTGTGCAACTTTATATTTACTCGTTTTAAGATTAAGACTAAGTAGGTTCTTAGTCCTACTGTGTGTTATTATTATTTTATTTTATTTATTAAAATATATTTTTATTCAAATTGTTATTTACTTAGTTTTCTTGCTTTCGAAAAAGAATGAAAAATATTCTTACGTAAAAAAACTTATATTATGAATTGATTAATAATTTGTGTTAACCTGCTCTTTGTTTTGGTAAGCTTTATTTGAATAAAAAATAAATAATAATGAACCACATTTTTTTTCTTACTAGAACATTTTACAGTTCTTTTTCAGGCAAAGTCAGAAATTTTAAACGTTTTTTTTTACCAGGGGTATTGCAGATGCGTTGCCAACCTATAGGCCTAAGATGGGATACCTCAAGTGCCAGTAATTTCACCGGCTGTTACTCTCCACGCCGAAACACAACAGTGCAAGCACTGCTGCTTCACGGCAGGATTAGCGAGCAAGATGGTGGTAGCAGTCCGGGCGGACCTTGCACAAGGTCCTACCACCTGCAAAACGTCCATCCAAACCAAACAAGAGGTGAAAAGGCAGAAACACCTCGCAAAAAACAACTTCTACCTTGTTTCCCTAATCGCGAACACGTAAAGGATTGCGTTTTTGCACATCTTCCATGATACGAATCCCTGATTTTTTTGCTAAAGCATCCGTCGGTTTGCGCAAAAGTTTGTTTTGGTGGTTCAAAGTTTTGTTATCTTGGGAGAATTCACTGATGTTGCGATAATGTGTGTGTGTGTACTTACCTTCAATTTAATGCTTTGTTAGGCTTTTTGCTGGATATTGTAAATAATTATAGTAGCATACTTGTATAATACTGTTATCAATATATTGAAGAAATTAATAATCACACCGTTCAGATAGCTTTCATAAATAACAATAATTCATTTAATTCCAGAACAACATAAATCGAAATGAAGTTATTATTACAAATTTAAGTCAACAAGCAATAATGATTATAGTACTTTGTGTCTTAAGGGCGGTAAATAAGGAATTACGAACGAGAGTCTATTAGAAGCCCGAAGTCGAAGACTGAGGGCTTTCGTAATTCTAGTACCGTCCGTGCGACATAGTAACACAATATTTTTCATCACATTTGCGAGTAAATTTTTATATTTCTAAAAGAAAAAAAATAGAATCGTTCCAAATATTGGCGATACCTTAGGCTGCACTCTACAGTTTTATTACAGTGATAAACCAATACACCGAGAATAAAATTGTCGTCACCATTCTACTGTTGGACATAGGCCTCCCCTATCCTCCTGAGTCCTCGCGTACTTTATAAAGGACCAATTAACACTAAGAATAACCGTCGAATGTACTTTACAAAGTACAAATTGTTCATTGAATAAGGAATTCTAAGAATTTTGAAATAATATTCAAAATAACAAAGCAGTTCAGCAACGTATAGGATTTAAGCAAAAAAAAATGTCAGGACTCAGGAACCTATTAGAACTCCGGTTGCTTCGGTTGGAAGCGGTCTGCGCCACAATATCCTATCTACTATTTTAATGTTTAAGAACAACGAGCATCCGTACTATTATAAAGGGGAAAGTGAGTTTGTTTACTTGTTTGTTTGTTTTGTTACGCTTTCACGCCGTAACTACTGCACCGATTCCTATGAAATTTGGCATACGTCATATTAGAAGTCCAGAATAAAAGATATTTTTTATCCCGAAAAAAATTGCCGTTCTCAAGGGATGACTAAAGTTTGTTTTGTATTCTAACCGCTGAGCTGAGTTATGAATGCACATTACACAAACGTTTTTTAAAAACCTAATGTGTTAAAATAAAATAAAAACCGGCCAAGAGCGTGTCGGACACGCCCAAAATAGGGTTCCGTAGCCATTACGGAAAAATTAAGTAATATTTTTCTAAGGATTTCGTATTTTATACGGAATCTTCCAAGTTTAGGTAAATGCGAAAGTGTGTTCGTGTGTCTGTATGTTTGTCCGTCTTTCACATCGAAACGGAGCAACGAATCATCGTGATAGTTGGCGTAGAGATAGTTTATGGGCGAGTGTGAAATAGGCTACTTTTATCCCGGAAAAATGCAAGGAACAGCGCGCGATAACCGAATTCAACGCGGGCGAAGCCGCGGGCAAAAGCTAGTAACCAATAAATTTTTTTTTTGTACAAAATTACAACAATGCACAATTATTCGATTAAATAATAATGTTAATTCAAAATAAGATTACGTCAAACCCTACACTGCCACGTGCTAAAAAAAACTAACAACAAAAACAGGGTGAGCCATAATCCCTTCAAAAATATCCTATAATTTGGCAAAAGGCCCCAAAATGCGCAAACGTGTCATTGTATGGATTTCCTAAAAGTATGGAAACTAAGTGACAATTAGAGGATAATGATTGATATCAGAATGATGGATGTCAATCATCGCGTTTAATCTGGATGATCCGGTAAATGATTTCTGTGGGGTGTTGTTCATTTATTTTCGCAATAAGATTTTTGTACTAGCTGTTGCCCACGACTTTGTTTGAAAGAAAGAAAGAAGCATTTCGATGGCAGCAAAGTAAAAGAAGACATCTACAAAATAGCTATTTTACAGGAGAGCGTATTTAGTAAAAATAATGACTACTTTGAGATTAATGGACTGATTACCATGAAATTTTCTATGATGCATTAAAATAATGTTCTTTGGTGATTGTTCAACAAGATTTTATTTCTGTAACATTATTTAATGAAAAATTGTAGATGTCTTTTTTACTTTGAAAGAGCTTAAACGTAGAGGAAGACATCTGCCTGATATCCGTTTATGCGTTGTAATGAAACAAACGCCTTTTCCGTTATAAAAAACGAATAAGCTAAGGTAAGAATCTCCGGTAAAACTCAGAGGAGTGTTTAGGATATATCTAAACAACATGCAACGAGTATTCACCCTTTTTTTGATAAAATTTTGTAGATGTCTTTATTTACTTTGCATAATCATTTTATTCATATTAATAAATGAGTTATCTACCACTCAACCTCATCGCTGTCTATCATATAAATTCATTTATTTCGTTAAAAACCCCCAAAATATGTGTTAATTAAAAAATATTTTTTGTTTTATTTTTGTTTACTCATAATTGTTTTTACGTACTCAAAAACTAAGTTAATTTTATAGTTTTACACTAATAATTAAATAAATCAACAGTAGGTACACGTAATAAAATTACGTACAAAATATATCCCAAAACAAAACAATATAAACTGTAAAATAAAACAGTATGTACTATAATAGTATAAATAATATAATGCTATAATGAATGTGGATAATACCAAAATTATCATCAATGGCCACATGGATCAGAGGCCCGTCATCGTTAGTGGAAATCTTCTTGATGTGTTTCGGAGTACACATACCTCGGCCTGATTTTGCAGTTAAGGTACCAACACATGCTAGTTACTAGCACGAAAGCATGCTACTATTCAGCAAATGCTACTTACTAGCATGTGTGCATAGGGACGTGCTACTATATAATAATAATAATCCCAGCCTATATACGTCCCACTGCTGCGCACAGGCCTACTCTCAGAATGAGAGGGCTTGGGCTGTAGTTCCCACGCGGGCCCAGTGCGGATTGGGAACTTCACACACACCATTGAATCGCTTTGCAGGTTTGTGCAGGTTTCCTCACGATGTTTTCCTTCACCGTAAAGCTCGTGGTATATTTCAAATGTAATTTCGCACATGAATTCCGAAAAACTCAGAGGTGCGAGCCGGGGTTTGAACCCACGATCCTCTGCTTGAGAGGCCATAGGTCAAACCACTCGGCCACCACGGCTTGCTACTATTAAGCATGCTTTTTCTGTGTCATACAGGTACAGCAGGTACTAGCATGCTATTAGCATGCTAATAACTAGCATAATGTAACAGTAGCCTTAGGTAGAACACAACTTTGAGAAGGAGGCCAAGAGAAGGATTCAGCTGGGCTGGGCAGCATTCGGAAATTATGTCGAGTTTTTTCGTCAATTATACCGTAATGTCTGAAAACGAAAGTTTTTAACCAGTGCGTCCTACCCGTCATGACATACGGAGCTGAAATGCGGCCCTGCCAGCTATGGAACGAGCTATGCTCGGAGTTTTTCTGAAGAATAAAATCCGCAACGAGACTATCCGACACAGAACTAAGGTCATCGACATAGTTCATAGAATTAACAACTTGAAGTGGCAGTGGGCTGGGTCATATCTGTTGAAGCACCGACAACCGCTGAAGATATTGAGTGGAGACCGCGTCTCGGCAAACGTAGTCCAAGACGCCCTCCGCTCAGGTAGAGGGACGATCTGCAAAAGGCTGGTGGTAAAAGCTGGATGTGTCTAGCCGAAGACAGGGCGCAATGGCGGTCTATGGGGGAGGCCTATGTCCGGACTGCTATTGCCTGATGATGAATAGTATAATCGATATTCTACCTACTACTTATATTATTAGGAAAAAACAGATTGCTCGTCATCATCAGTCAAAATCTGTTCAGGCGTGTCGTTTCCAAAAAGCGGTAAGCTGCAAGCAATAGAAACTTAAGTACTTACTTAGGTTAAGAATTTTAATTAATCTGCTGTCTAAATAAAAAAAAACAAACAAGTGTATGAAACCAATGTTAAGTAATATATCTATTTGTTTAAATATTTTAAGAAAAAACAAATAATTTCCTCATAGAAATTAGAAATAATAAATTTGTAGATTGAGACATATGCAAAAAGTATGACGTATAAACGGACAAGTGGCATGTGACTTTATTGACGTCACATGCATCCTGTCAAAGCTCCGAAGTAAAAGCGATAAATTCAAATGTCCGTTTCTACTGCGATGTTTTTTCAAAAGCTAGTGTAGATGTTTTCTTTTACGTGCCAAATTTTCTTCATTATTTTGAAATTTGAAATATTTTTTTAACAGACTTATAGATATGGTTGAAATAAGTTATTTTTGTAAAAAAAGCATTTTTGAAAAAATGTAGATGTCCGTATTTACTTTGCTGCCATCGATTTATTCACTACTAGCTTAAGCCCGCGACTTCGTCTGCACGGATCTAGGTTATCGCGCGGTAGCGCCCTCTACCGGAATAAAAGGTACCCTATGTTGATCCTTGGGGTTCAAAATATCTATATACCAAATTTCATCAAAATCGGTTCAGTGGTTTCGACGTGAAAGCGTAACAGACAGACAGACAGACAGGCAGACAGAGTTACTTTCGCATTTATAATATAAGTAGGGAAGTAGGGATTCGCAAAAACATACGAAGAATTGTATCGGGAAAAACTCATAGATAAATGGCATTATTTTATTTATTCTGGTCTTCTATCATGTATGTGGTAGGACCAGATGCAGGTGGTAGGACCTTGTGCAAGGTCCGCCCGGATTGCTACCACCATCTTGCTCGCTAGTCCTGCCGTGAAGCAGCAGTGCTTGCACTGTTGTGTTTCGGCGTGGAGAGTAAGACAGCCGGTGAAATTACTGGCACTTGAGGTATCCCATCTTAGGCCTTTAGGTTGGCAACGCATCTGCAATACACGGTGTTGGAGATGTTTATGGGCGATGGTGATCTCTTACCATCAGGAGACCCACTTGCTCGTTTGCCATCCAGTCGAATAAAAAAAAAATTTCATGGCAACTAGTTCAGTTATTAAGGCATAAAAGCGGAATAAACAAACAAACTCAGAGTTAATTCAATTCATATGTAGGAGTAAAAACAACGGATTTAAATATGTTCTTACAAAAACTGAATAAAGGCGTGGGACAGAAAACGCTTGACTGGTATATAGTCTTATTTTCATCATTAGTACTTTACTAAAGCCAAGTTTAGACTTGCAAGAAAAATCGTGCAAGTTGCATTACATTGCGAGGCCGTAAAGCCAACGAGTTTGTAGTGGTCAATCGAGCGCCGCAATGTAATGCAACTTACACGATTTTTCTTGCAAGTCTAAACTCGGCTTTTACACCCGCGGCCCGTGCGAAGCAGGGGGTGGGCAGCTAGTTAAATATAATGACTGTTTTTTTAATATCAACCAATTAACTACGTTTAAGATAAGATACTTAATGAAATCAGATTTTATCGAAATGTCTGCTAGACGTGATGTAAAAATACCTATCTAGATTATGACATCATTTAATTGTTATAGTAGCTACCTAACTTAAATTAACTTTTAGAGTTCCTTAGTTCAGTGGGCTAAAACGGGACCCTTATTGGATCATCCTTCGATATCGGCAGTAAGTCCGTTTTTTGACATTGTGTCCAATTACAAACCGCTAGCTGAGAACGAGCGCAAGGAAACTCGTGTTCACTTGACGTACCGTCCAAAGAGCCGTTTTGTCACCTCATCATCATCATCAGCCGGAAGACGTCCACTGCTGGACAATGGCCTCCCCCTTAGAACGCCACAATGAACGACAACTCGCCACTTGCATCCACCGGTTTCCCGCTACTCTCACGATGTCGTCAGTCCACCTGGTGGGAGGCCTGCCAACGCTTCGTCTTCCGGTTCGTGGTCGCCACTCGAGGACTTTTCTCCCCCAACGGTTATCTGTTCTTCGAGCGATGTGGCCTGCCCATTGCCACTTCAATTTGCATATTTTTCCAGCTATGTCAGCTTTTGTCGCCTATTTACTTATAAATATTGTGTTTTTATAAATTATATGTACTTATTCTTGTGTATTATGTCTTTAAGGTATTTATTGTATGAGCCGTGTTGCCTGAAATAAATAGATTAATATTTAATGTCAAGAAAATAATATTTAGAAAATACAAAATATCCATAGGACTGAAACTACTATTAAATTAAAATAACTAAAACTAAAACTTTAATTAAAAAAGAGAGGTGGGCCTCTTGGCATGGTGCCCATCACGCAGGCAGCATTCCCGCGTTGAACTGCGATTGCGATTCTTTGCGCGATTCGTTGCCTGTTGCCTCCCTTAACCTATTGCTGAGCTCCCTAAAATAAATGGTTTATTGTTATTATTATTAACAAACTGCATCGTAATTGGTCCATCCGATGAAGAACTACAATGCCACAGACAAATGCAATGACAGCAGACATGCATTGGCTTATAACACCTCTCTTTTTGCATCCAGGCATCCAGGGTAAAGAAAGTTCCTTGCTCTTATAAGAATAATTATATAAAAACTCTTACAAGAAAAATTATTGTAAGAACTCTTAAAAGAAGAATCGTATATATGAGTTCCCATAAGAATCGTATATGAGTTCTTACAAGAATCCTATAGTGAGGTCTTATAAGAATCCTAATAAGTTCCTATAAGATTCTTCTTGAGAAACAATGCGTTTGTCCATCAGACCTCTTTTTCTCAGGAACGTTTCGAAATGTCTCGTTGGAATTATTACCAACTAGTCTTCACCCCCGACCTCGCTCGCGTAAATCATTAGATCTGGCAGTCGAATTGAAATTCGGGGATTTTACTTTTCTTCTCTTGATTGACGTTGCATGGCGAAGAGCGGTGCAAAATTTCATGTTTCTATCATCATCTCAGCCTATATACGTCCCACTGCTGGGCACAGGCCTCCTCTCAGATCAAGAGGGCTTGGGCCATAGTTCCCACGCGGGCCCAGTGCGGATTGGGAACTTCGCACGCACCATTGAATCACTTCGCAGGTTTGTGCAGGTTTCCTCACGATGTTTTCCTTCACCGCAAAGCTCGTGGTAAATTTCAAATGTCATTCCGCACATGAATTTTGAAAAACTCAGAGGTGCGAGCCGGGGTTCGAACCCACGACCCTCTGCTTGAGAGGCGATAGGTCAAACCACTAGGCCACCACGGCTCAATACTAGGCCACCACGGCTCAATGTGTCTGTGCTCATGTTTCTATATTCGTTGTTTATTACTTTAGAATTTTACATAGATCCAGGGATATCGGGATCTTGATAAATAATAAAAAACCGGCCAAGAGCGTGTCGGACACGCCCAAGATAGGGTTCCGTAGCCATTACGAATGAATCAAGTAATATTTTTCTAAGGATTTCGTATTGTGTACGGAATCTTCCAAGTTTGGGTATATTTTATACCTACCTTAAGCTGTTATTTACTATTAAACTACTAATAATTCTCAAGCAATCTTAGCCGTTATAATTTTCCTTGTAAATCCTGAATTTTTAAAAAAAATTCCACCCAAGAGTTTGGATTTTGGAGGGGGAGGGCGCTCGATTTTAATTAAAATTTGCACTTTAAAATTGCATATTTCTCAATCAGATCATTGAATCGAAAAATCATCTTGGCAAACCCCCAATGGTTTTAAAAGACCTATCAACCCACATTATAAGGTTAGTCTAAAAAAAAATTGCCACCACTTTTCGTCAATGAGAGGCACCCTAAAAAAAATTATTTATTTTCTTTTACCGCTTTGTCAGCGTGTCTAATATGTATATTCATGCCAAATTACAGCTTTCTAGTACTAACGGTCTCTGAGATTAGCCGCGGACAGACATGGCAAAACTATAAGGGTTCCTAGTTGACTACGTAACCCTAAAAATGTAATGTAATAGCCTAAAGTTGCCCACCTATATAGCAAAAATCATAGGTGTTGCGAGTGCGGTCGAGCAGTACATAAATTGTGGAGATTTAGTGCGCACGCTCGTTTGAATTTATGCGAATTAGAGCTCCTCGAACGTGGTAACTAAAGCAGAGCCTATTACTACGAAGTGCAAAATTTGAACTTCGTATCTTGCCGTCCCGCTCACGCTTATTTTATTTAATACGAGACTGAGGGGGACGGTGCGAAACGAACTTGGTTTTTCGAATTACGTAGTGGCCCCTCTGGCTGTACACTGGAAGATGGGTCCATATTGACTCTCATAAAATTCTTATTCCTATTTTTTATTTTACTACCCTTGTGTTCATAATAATCACTCTTCATATTTTTTTCCCTCATACTTTTTTTGATCATGATGACAATAACAGAATCTGGGCAGTCGGTCTGAGACAAGAAATGTATTTGCTAAGGTGGAAAATAAAATAATAGGAATTGAAGTATTTATTATTCAAATAGGGTTCTTTAGGTATCGTTGACATTCTGTCTACAACAGTACCGATCATCACACCACTCCTCATCAATCTAGTGCATTGTTCAGACAGCAAAAGTCGTGTAAACCGACCAAATGGTACAAATCGATCGTCTCATAATCATCTACGAACGAACGACCTTTTTCAAAGTCGGATAAGACACTAGTAAATTGATCAAGTTTATAAATCCTACCTGCTTTAGGTCCCACAATATATCATGCAGCTACATTATTCACACGCCGTGTCATAATGGTTCTGGAATGTTCCATTCGCTACTAAAACACAAGTGTACATATACTACACCTATGTAAATATGTAGGTAACGTAATCGTACAACGTACAATGGTTTATAAGTATCATGAATTGAATTCTAGCTAGGTAGAGTCAAGATCTATTGGCTTAGGAGTTTTTGATCGTGATAAAGCTTCGAAAATATGAATATAGTGAAGTAAAATATCCTAGTTCGATAGAGATATTAAATTTATTCTTATTTTACGATATTTTACTGTTAGGTTATTACATGAAGGTTCATAGGTGGTAGGACCTTGTGCAAGACCTACCCGGATTGCTACCACCATCTTGCTCGCTAATTCTGCCGTGAAGCAGCAGTGCTTGCACTGTTGTGTTTCGGCGTGGAGAGTAAGACAGCCGGTGAAATAAGGTATCCCATCTTAGTCATCTAGCCTGGCAACGCATCTGCAATCCCTCTGGTGTTGCAGGTGTCTATGGGCGGTGGTGATCTCTTACCATCAGGAGACCTACTTGCTCGTTTGCCATCCAGTCGATTTTTTTTTTTTTACATTATAATATAATACAAGAACTTTTATTGAATACCAAAATAGTAAGCAATAGAGGAAACAGATGTACAAAGAAAAACAAAACAGGGCAATCAATAGGCGACCTAATTGCTTCAGAGCGATCTCTTTCAGATAACCTTTACTATAGAAAGAAGTAGGTAAGGCAAGGAATAAGTTTTTGCAGGTGGTGTAATTTTAATTTACATTAGATCAATAACAAAAATACATAAAACTATCCAATATTTAATTAGTAAATACTCAGCAACATATAAATCTAGCTATTAACATTCATACACAAGATGACAGATAGCACTCCCTAAGCATATAGACTTAAAAATACTCGTAGGTAAGGATTTTATGTATGATGTTGTTTTATTCGTCGTTTATTTTTTAATTTTGACTGTTAATTTTCAGTATAACTATTTTTTTAATGTAATTTTTGTAATTATGTGTGCGAGAGAGAGAGCGAGAGAGAGTCAAACATTTGTTTACACATATAGTCCTCCTCATCGGTTTCGATGACGGCGACCCCACAAAACTATCCTCTATGAATTAAGACGCCTATTGTGGGCTCTAATATGGCTGGCTAGGCCGAATTTACTTTTAAATACTCTCCTACACGCGTGACAGTACAGTTGCCCAGCTGAGTTGTATGTATACGTGTAGGAGGAATTGGGTCTTTCTTTACGTAAATGGCGTTTTACGTCTGACGTCGTAAGACGCCCCTCCTTAAATAATTCGATGCCCTTCGAGATGGTAGATCGCCAAGACGACCACCCTGCGCCTTGCTGCTGTTTACACATAATAATCATGTTGTACATAACCTTACTTAAATTGAAATAATAAACCACAACAACTTTTGAGAAGTTTTCTTGAAGCCTGAAATTTTTGCTATAAGTATTTTCTATAAACATTAAATTCACCGGTAACTTTACGATTAAAGTTTTAAGCGCTTATTCCGAAAGTGCTTCGTTTAACAGCATGCACTAAAACCTGGGTTTTGCAATAAAACCTTTTGTTGAGGTGAATTAGCTGAGTACCCGTCATTCTAACTTATATTGTATACCTACTTAAATATAAGGGGGACTGCTCAGTCAATCTTTCGAGTTAATCAACCCCAGCCTGTATAAATTACGTGGGTAGGTATGAAATAGTATAAAGAAACGACTGCACCAAGGCGGTTCTGCACCAACATCCACATAATTCTCTTGTATGTGGACGAACATGTCGCTCTCGCATCGGTCTAGTCAGCCACCAAAGACGTTGTACACGCCAAAATTCGTCTGGAACAGACGCGTAGGCCTGATGATGATGATAAAATAATAATATGAGGTTTTAAAAAGTGCTAGCACGTGGCAGCGGTCACAGAAACTTGAGTGAACGATATCGAGACAAATTTGACCTCATCTGCACTTTAAATAAAATAAGGCGAGATAGGGGTCAAACTCTGTCAGTTTTACGTAAAAAAAAAACCGAATGAAATTTCTACCACAATGTTGTGGTGACCGTTAAATTAATGCCATCTTTATCTATTTACGAACGCATATATTATTGCAAGAATGAGCAAGCTAGGTATAGCTCTAAAATCTGCCTACTATTATTGTATTAAGTCCGATTATTGCGTAGCTTAGATCTTATACTCGCTGGGTATTAGTCTCCGTTTCCACTAGACATAAGCGAGGATGTCTTGCGAGTAATGTGTGTTTTCGTGAACCAATAAAAACGCTTCATTTACTTCCTCGCTCCACTCAGCTGTTACCAGTGTTGCCAATTCCTAGAAACTCGAGTCACTAAACTCAAAATTAAAAGTCGCTAGAAAGTTGCTCGTTTTCCATGCAGTCGAATAAAAAAAAAGTCGCTAAAATTAATTCCACCAGGAGCGAGTGGACTCAGGATTTTGTCTGGGAGAGACATGACAGGCCACTTGGTGCTCTGAAAAGTTGGGATACGAAAAAAAAAACTTAAATTAGAAGCTTTACGAATTTACTGAAAAAAATAAAATTGAATGTCATGATTTGTTTTTTTTTTAAAGCTAAAGCTAGATCATAAACGACTTCGTAACCTGTTAAACAATCTAGGCTTGTATTTTTTATAAAATGACACCGAATGGAGCCTCAATGGAAAGAAAAGATAGTATCGAAAAAAACCATAAACTTTCAGGATTTTGTACTATCGGGCATTTTAAAATAGACGTTTTAATTTTCAGTATAGGTAACTATCAGCTATGCGCATTTAGTATTTTTACACGGCAGAATTTAGTAAATCGTTGTCAAAATTCCCGAAAATGCTTTCTGAAATTTAGTCTATTTCCATACAAATCTTCACCCACTTCACTGTAGCTTTAGAATCACAAAATCACAAAGCAAGCACTCTGAGCGAATCCCTGCCTTTATACTTTAATCTTAAGAAGAAACCTCCCCAGGTGTTAAACAATAGATGTTTATGTCTCCACCGGTTCATTAGAGACGCAGATTGTTTTAAATTATTACTAAACAAACATCATTAAGCCTCCAAGCTGGCCGGTGTGGCCAGGAAACTTGAGAGTATCTCTTTTAAATATACTAAAAGAATATAAATAAAATGAATTATTTTTTATTTGCGGAATATGGGTTAAATAGGATGTACAGTCACCAGCATTAATATCTGCCACAGCGGAGCGTGCAAAAATATCTGACACGTCCTTCCGGCCCCAGAAATAGAGTCGTATCAGATATTTATGCACGCTTGTTGTGTCAGATATTGGTGCTGGTGACTTTACCTAATGCCTATTGCTTACCTTGGAAAATCTCTATATACATACCTGTTTCCTGTACAGCTTACTATGTGTTGGTGTTCAATCTTTATTAATTCTTAATTTAGTCATTGTACTGTTATTGTATTGTAATAAGTACTCCCGCCAGACAAGACAAGACTTGTCTGGACCAGCCTGAAAAAGGCTTCTAAAAAAAACATAAGTTCATTAATTAGGGCCAGTGTAGACGGATTGCATTCCAACTGCAACATAACCGCAACTGCCGACATACATCAATCATACATTTTTATCCCAGTCAGCGTGTTGTGCCGACTGCAATGGAACTGCAATGACAAATGTATGGGCATTCGGCAGTTACATTAGATTTTCAAAAAATATTGGACACGAGTTTTTCTGTTTCTAAATAATCCTTGAAGGTTTCGTGTGACCCCAAGCCGCCTGCCCCTCCTAAAGTGTGGTGCGCTAAATACCTTAATTTTTTGTTTGACTGAAAAAAAATGACAATCTGAGAGGGTCAAGGAGCATATTGCAGCTGTTAAAAAACGCCAAGTGAATAAGTCAGCTATAGCCGAACATTTATTGGACTCAGGACCAAACCACTGGATTGAGCTTCACAATCCCAAAATCCTCTCCACGGAACGTCATTTCTACTCGAAAGTGGTACGTGAAGAAGTTGAAATAAAAAAGCACAAAAATTTCAACCGGGACGATGGATAAGCTTTCGTCTTCGTCGGGATGAATGTTCGGAGGGACGATCAGTCAGACGTTGTTAGTGTTGAGTGTCGGTGTGATGGGGTGGCAAATAAAAATGACCAAGTGCAGGTAGTTCGAGATACGAGTGCCGGTACTTTTTGTGACCATATGCGGGTAGTTCGAAGGACTCGCGCTGCTAGGCAGACTTGACACCCTACACATCACACTACTCGTGACCACGGCCACTGTAATGTGGTTGAAACGTCGAGGTAAATATTATACGTGTGTTTTAGCGTGATAATTCCCGTTTGTGGTATTTTGACAAAAAAATGTGTAACTTATATTATTTGTAATTGGAATGGATTAATTGTAATTCTTTGTTTAAATTCGTATTCTTCCTACAAAGTGCTGCCTCCCTCTCTTCCTTCGCGTAGGTTTGTAGGTGCATTTCAGTCTACTCGAAACTACGGTAGCTGCATTATACGGTAGCCGTCGATTTTTGTCACAAATACTTATTATTATTTATATTTAGAAGCCTGTAGAGGTGTCCCACTGCTGAGCAAAGGCTTCTCCCCATGTTCTCCACTCTACCCGGTCTTGGGCGATCTCTGACCAGCTGCGAAGAAAGGCGTCCAGATCATCCCGCCATCGACGCCTGGGCCTGCCACGCCACCGAAGTCCGTTTTGTGGTATCCAGTCTGTGGCTATTTTAGCCCACCTATTGGGTTCCATACGGCTGACGTGGCCTGCCCAGTCCCATTTCAGCCTGGCAGGCAGTCTTGAAACACCAATACTTATTATAAATCTAAACTTTGTGAATATGTGCGTCACACGAAGTTTTGCGGGAATGAAAATGAAAGCAACGATAAGTTTTTAGCGACTTGAAGGGAAATTAGGTAGGTAGCTGATATTCGACTGGGGTGTTTTGCATACATTAGCAATTTAGCAGCACAAGGAATATAAGTTGGAGGAGAATGGAAAGGATTAGCTGGACAGAAAAGAAAACCAACGAAGAGGTTCTTACCATCGACAAAGAAAGAATGTTATTGGAGGCCATCAATTTTGTAGAAAGGGAAATATGATAGGACACTTGATAAGACATGTCAATTTCTTTTTAAACGTGCTGGAAGGAAAAGTAGAAGGAAAACGAGGCAGACGAAGACCAAGATTGATCAATTTTGACCAGGAAGGAGAGAGTGGGTGTCGTGTCGTATCCGGAAGTCAAACAGCTGGCCGAAGACCATGCGGAGTGGCGATTACTGCCGGCAAGAGCGTAGCTCTTAAATCAAAGAAGAAGGAATATAAGATCCGAAACGTACTCGTAGTTTTCCTAGCCTGCAACAGCCCGAAGCGGATACAAACGATGTTTAAATCGAGTTTAGCTCGACATGTTTCGGGCTAATCCGTAGCCCTTCGTCTTCGGAGCAACGCGACTCAGCGGCTGCTGCAACACGCGCACTGCGATCTCGATGGCTTCACGCACTTTCCGCACTTTTCTTTTAGTCGTCGGCCGAATTTCAACCGGGATAGTGGTTGGACGGTACCTCCGAGTTGGAAAACGGTGTTAAATACTCGTGCTGCGTCATCGGTGTGTGTGAACGTACCTTACAGAGCGATTTGTGAGTGTTGTGTGCTACCCTACATTTGACAGTTGTAATGATGATGAAAACGCGGGTAGTTGTGTGCCGGTGTCAGTTTCGTCGGGTAGTCGCGCGAGCAGAGCGGCGGCGCGCAGTGCGCGTGTTGCAGCAGCCGCTGAGTCGCGTTGCTCCGAAGACGAAGGGCTACGGATTAGCCCGAAACATGTCGAGCTAAACTCGATTTAAGACGTGAGTTATCCGGGTCATTATATTTAATATGAGTGAGTCTCACGGTAGTTTCATGTTCAAAAGTACTCGTAGTTTTCCTAGCCTGCAACAGCCCGAAGCGGATACAAACGATGTTTACGCCCCAGCGTCGTAACAAACAGTCCCGGCTTTTTTGCACCTCACTGAAAACGTATTCGATTTGTCTGTTACTTGTACCTCACATCGACAAACATATTTATTTACTAGAAAACAAAAGCTGTGAAATGTTAATAAAAGCCGTCGCTCTTCAAAGGGAATATTGTTTGTTTCTTTTGAGTTTCTTGTTTTTGATATCGAATTGCGGTTCGATAATTTATGGGCGTTTGCACGCGAGTTTGCCTGTTCTTTAGGTAAGATGAATAAAGGTTTTATAATTATTAATAGAGACTGAAATTTTGCTTTTTTATATGATAGGGGGAAAACGACCGGGCGGGTCACCTGATGGAAAGCAATCACAACCGCCCATGGGCATCCATAACATAAACTTAGTTACGGATAGGGCGTTGCCGGCCCTTTGAGTAGGCTCGTTTTTAAAGATTCCCATCCCAAGATGTACCGGTCCAGAAACACTGCCGCTGCAAACTGAATCTAAATTTTCACCGTGCGTGGCAAAAATTTCCGCAAGAAACGAATTGTGGAAATTTTTGGGCTGTCGTAAAATTATTCGCGTTGTTGTCCGTGCCGTGGCCGGTTTTAGAATAGGATTGACGATTCCCTTGGGTGTCGTAGAATATAGGACTGAGGGGTATAAGTCATAGACAGACATAAAAAGTAAGTTTTTCAGACTTTTCTCATTTGTTGTGCTATAAGAGTTACCTTCATAACAAACGTGAAGTTTTAGGACAACCGAAAGTACCCGATAGGTTTTTAGGCTACGGCAGTTTATATGCAAATATCTTTTTGATTATATCTTTTGATTGCATTGACTTAGAAGTTAGATTTTTCACCTCTCGAATATTTGTTTCAGTTTTATACCTCTACGGGTTCCTGTGAACAAAGGTCTGGACAGATGGACAGGAAAGTGATCCTGTATAAGAGTTTTTTATTTGTTTTTTGAGGTACAGAACCCTAGAAACATTTAATCTACATTAAGAACACATTATGCAGCTAGATGACAAGTAGGAATGTTCATTGGCGCGCTCGTCAGCTGCGCACTCCCACACTAGATGGCGGTAATCGCTGTGCTCTATACGGCGACGCATTAGTATGTTTTGACAAAAATGTCGGTCGGCTCGTTCGCGGAGGAGTGGTGCGACTAAAAAAGAGTTGATTTTTAAAACAAAAAGATTTTTATTGTCGTTTTTTTAACTTTTGACAGCTCGAGTACTAATTAAAATAGTGATGCCCTGATGCGTTACTGATTCGATTTCTTTTAACAATCGATTTTATTCATGAAGAAGTTTTAATCGATTCAACACATTCATATTTTAATTTTGCTCAACATTTTGCATTGTTTTATGAACATTCACAGGTGTTTAAGTCACTTTATGATACATATTAAAATAAACCATTTATGTTAAGTTAATCACTTCCGACGGTAATTTAGTAATTTTGTCAATTATGAAGCGGCAAAACTGGACGCGGCAGCGACGCCAGTTAGTTGTCACTCACAACGAGACGCCGTGGTAGTATAATTTAAAAATAGTATTACAGTGCCTATTTTAGTTGTTTTAACTTTTTAATCCCTAAAGGCATATTAATGTATTTATTATTTTAAAATCATTCTTATAAAATATAATCACAATAATTTTAAATGTATGTTTTATTTATAAAATCGATTTACTTCAAAACGGTTTTTATAGTCTATGGTCATTCATTACGAATGGGAAATCACTAAGTGGGCGGTACCCGTCCATGAAGTACGGTATTCTCTGTAGTAAATTGTACCGAAAAGTATTGTAAAACTTCACGTGCGTGATCTGTCAAAAGTTAAATAAACGATTAGAACGACTAAGTATAGGGCCCCATTTCACCACGCATGACAGGTGCGACTACTATTTTCATACCACACTACTATTGAAACGCTAACCTGACACAGCTCTAATCTGATGTCAAGACTTACCGACAAATCTACAAATAAATGTCGAATAGTAAAAATAATTCTTGTTACACTACATAATAACCAAATATTGCTACAAGTAGTATGTACTTGATATTATGTCAAGTGACTGACAGTTGTAGCGTTGGTGAAATAGGATTGAAACTGTATCTACTGAGGCTATCACTACATACACAACACACACGAGGTGATTTTGTATTCCATCCGAAATCTTATTCGTGTTCAAAAATCTTTGATTACATTGAACAAGTGCATTATTAATAAAAACAGATAGTTTAGTAGATTTTCTGTCAAAAATATTCCCTTTAGGTATCACAATAATAATTTATACAAAAACTGCTCTTTGAAAAATATAGGATTAATAGCTTCTATCTAGTTACGTAATAATACATATAAACAAATAAAAACACAAAAAAGTACCTTTATAATTCTAAAACGCACCATAATTTAACGAAGGCAGTATTAAGTTCAGTTCTGGTATCACGAGTGGCGACATTAAATATTTATTTTTCCATTTCCACTGCTGAGTTGCGAATGCTGCATGACTTCCATTGCCCCGAACTATATATAGGCCCAAGAAACGTTGATAACATAAGGTAGTTAAAAACATATTGCTACTAGACTTTACATGTGGTTTCGCACACGTAATCTAAACCATTAAATCCGGTCTCATTAAGATTTTGAGGTATTTCCAAATTGCCTAAAGTTATGGCCGAGGATCGTCCTCAGTGGCGTACAATGAGGGCTATCGCGTATGAATTCTCCAGTAGAGGCGCTAGTTAAGGTCTCCGAAATGTCAAATCTCATAGTTTTTGGGTGAGCTACGCGGGTTTATTTATAATTAGAATAATTTTGTGAATATTTTGCAATATCTGAAATTAATTATGGCAAATATGCGTTCCGGGGCAATGAATGTCTGTGTTTTGAGACAGTTTTGTCTTTCGGAAACCTTTGTCCTTCCTTTTTTCCGAACAAAACGGGGACTATGCAACACTGTGGCATGCTCGATATTTTTATGGTACGGTTTTAAGGTGTATTAAATATGATTTTAATCTAAACTTTGTTTTCACGCCCGTAATAACAGACTTTGAAAGCCATACTTAAAAACCTCACGCAACAGTGCGCCATCTAGTGAGACAAAAAACGATAGCCCTCATTGGGGAGGCCTATATCCAGCAGTGGACTAAGACAGGCTGATGATGAAAAGTTGTCGTTTTCATTTATACCCGCGCAATACAACACAATACAGGGCGACCCCAGGGTGGCACTTACCTCTCGCAAAGATTAGGAATAACAGTTCAGAGAGGTAATACTGCCAGTGTCTTGGGGTCAATGCTTGAGGCAGAAAATTTGGATGACGTTTTTATTTTGTAACATAGTTTAATTTATATATAGTCTTAGCGGTTAAGATCTTGTGATTTTTCACGACATCCACGAGAAGCGATTTGTCCATCCAACTCTAAAACAGCGTTTCCACCAATAATGTGCGAGGACGTGGTGCGAGGGACATGTTTTTCATTAACCAGTAGAAACGCTTCATTTACACATCCTCGCACAGCACATCTTTGGTGGAAACAGCTGAGCGGAGCGAGGCGAGGTAAATGAAGCGATTCTATTGGTTAATGAAAAACATATTCCTCGCAACACATCCTCGCACATCTCTGGTGGAAACGCTGCTTTAAGCTGGGCACGTCACGGTGCCCTGGCGCATGTTTCAAACACGTGATTTCTATCTCTAGAGTCAGAGACACTGACTAAGCTATCCAATCCTCAAATCACCCTCAGTTTAACACTTTTTTCAAAATATTCTTTCACTAACTATTCAGCCTCAAATTAAGCTTCAGGAAAGCCCCTATAAAACAGTGCCGTACCCAAATTGTCCACTGATACTATTAAACTCTTTCGCATCCCAAAACTTTTCGTAATTTGTGTTCGCTTTAGATTCCTGTGATGTACGCGTCCTTTTCCCGCTCTCAATCAAAGTGGGATTACCATAGTTTCATGTTTGGGCTTCTGGTGACAAAGGAACAAGTTGATCAACGATTCTTCTAGCCTTAAATTATTTATAGTTCCCTTTGATTGATATCGATGGGTCCTATGTATAAGGGCCAATGTTTTTTTTTCAATTTCGAGTTTTGTGCGTTATAGGTATTTATAAACTACTAGCTTATGCCCGCCACTACGTCTGCGCGGATCTAGGTTATCGCGCGGTGGCGCCCTCTACCGGAATAAAAGGTATCCTATGTTGATCCTTGGGGTTCAAACTACCTATATACCAAATTTCATCAAAATCGGTTCAGTGGTTTCGACGTGAAAGGGTAACAGACAGACAGACAGACAGACAGAGTTACTTTCGCATTTATAATATTAGTAGGGATTATATATTTAGATAGTGAATTAAAAAAACATTGTTATTCAATTATTTTTCGAGTTAACATTGAAGTAAAACAGCCAAACTAGATGCAATTTTAACGTAAAAGTGCTTACGTTTGATACTTTTACGCGGTAGATCCCGGGTGGGTTTTTTTTATCTGTGGGCATAACTGGCATTTTTAGGTGCATGTACGTCAAGAGGATCGCGGCTACCCCAATGCTACATCGTAATGTGATTGTATTACTTTTTTTTATTTCCCCAAGTAACTTGGGTAACGTATTTTTTACCAAAGATTTTAAGGTTGTACGCGTATGAGCCAAAGTACCACACAGATCTTTTTACTGTCTTTTTCTACAAAAGTTTATTTCCCGGAAATTCACGTATATGGGCGTATGTACAATAACTGTTAATGAAGAAATATTTTATTAAAATTTATTCTTTGTGATTGAAGGAAAGAGTACTATTAACTAGTGTGCCAAATTTTAGAAGTCTCGGATACACCATCTCTGAGTTACGACAGTTTTTGACTTTGAAAGCCCGTCCTGTAAAGTAACGATTTTACACTTAAGCCCTTATACGTAGGACCCATCGATATTTGGTATTTACATAGTCTGAGACCCTGAAAAAGATATAGTTTTGGAGAATGTGCGTCGGAGCTACATGGTCTTACTCCACCAGCTCCTTTCTTTCACAGGTCGACCAGTAGGCGCGGTCTTCACTCTTATGTTGTCAGCATCCCTATAATTCGTACAAAGCGTTTTCGCTCGTCCTTTATTATCCGGTAAGCTATGGAGTGGAATTCCCTGCCAGCTTCTGTACTATATGAGTAATATGTAAATACAACAAGCAACTTTAAAAAAATCATCATCATCATCATGTCAGCCGAAAGACGTCCACAGCTGGACATAGGCTTTCCCCAAGGCTCTCCACTCAGACCGGTCTTGTGTTTTCCGCATTCAGCGCGATCCCGCGATCTTAACCAAGTCGTCGCTCCATCTTGTTGGAGGCCTACCGACAGCTCCTCTCCCGGTCCGCGGACGCCATTCGAGAACCCTCTGACCCCATCGGCCATCAGTCCTGCGAGCAATGTGCCCCGCCCACTGCCACTTCAGTTTCGCAATTCTTCGGGCTATGCCGGTAACCTTAGTTCTACTGCGGATATCATCATTTCTGATTGTCTGATTTAAAAAAAAATACTGTGTTATATTAAATAACTTTGGTCTTTGACAACATTCTAGAACAATCTAGAAGAAAGTTAAAATTCTCCAGTGGATTGGCAGTAAATTAGGGCGATCGCACACGTCACTACCATGTAGCCATTTATCAGCGGCGCACTGGCGCTCCCGCTTTACTTTAATTACGCTGCCGGCATGCGTGACTGGCGTTTTTAACTAGTCTATGGGCTAGCACAATGCTCCTCAGACAGTCTTGTTGAATCTACAACAAGGAGCGTATATACTTACTTGTAGTCACTTGCATTCCATATGTCCCAGTGCAAGCGTCCTCTCAAAAAGAGAGGGCTTGGGCCGTAGTTCCTACGCGGGCCGAGTACATTACAAAATTTTGCATGTCCTTGTGACAAAACATGTAGCATTATAAACTGTCTGTTAACCATAATATTCTTTTCTTCCAACTATGCTTTAATTTCATCATAACCGCACTAAATACCCAGCACAAAGCGGGACTTTTCTGCTTTAGAGCAGAAAAAATGTATGAAAATCCTTTATTGCATTGTTATAGTACATTTATTGCATTGTTTGCATTGTTTACCTTTTCACTAACCCAGGCTAGATAATAATAAAAATATTATTAGTTATGCTGACCATGCTAGAGCTCTCTTAATGCCCCAGTGACTCCGGAAGATATAAGAGCAGAACGTACCCCCAATTGGCCTTGAAGTAATATGCCGAGAGCATTCTGCTTGTCTTTTGAAATTTACCACGAGCTAATACGGTGAAGGAAAACATCGTGAGGATAGCTGCACAAACCTGCGAAGCAATTCAATGGTGTGTTTGAAGGTCCCAATCCGCACTGGGCCCGCGTGGGAACTACGGCCCAAGCCCTCTCATTCTGAGAGGAGGCCTGTGCCCAGCAGTGGGACGTATATAGGCTGGGATGATGATGATTCTGCTTGTAGTAACTATTGTACATTGTCACTTAATATTATCCACGTCCCAAAATTATTTTCATTTATTGATGACGCTAATGATGAAACCCTTTAGTCCCTCAGCAGGCATGACATTAGGGACTTGGGTCCTGTCAGTTGAAAATCCTGTTAATAATTAGTTAGGAAACATTCCAAGTATTTCCAAAAACCAGCTTTGGATCTAATTCACACTTGTGTAAATTTTGGGGATATCATGTCAATAGTTATAGCGAAGCGACAGTTTGTTTACATGTCTTTTCATTACACATGAAAGAAAGTCAAAGTCAAAGTCAAAATATCTATATTCAATTTAGGCTAAAAGAAGCACTTATGAATGTCAAAAAAAATCTACCACCGGTTCGGAAAAACCTCTGTTGAGAAGAATCCGGCAAGAAACTCAACGAGGTATATTTTTTAAACAGATAAATGCAATTTCCCAGAAACGACTTTTTGGTTTTAGCCAGTATGTAAAATGGAACTTTAAGCTTCCCTGTGTTTCTAGTAGCCTTTGGTTTATCAACGTTAGTGGGAAAATCACATATGTTCTTCCTTACATACATGATTATTTCAAAAACATAAAGCGACGGCAGGGTTAGGATACCTGTTTCCTTAAAAAAAGATCTTAAAGATTCACGCGTCTTCAAATTATAAATTGCTCTAATTGGTCTCTTTTGTAAGATAAAAATTGACTCATTATCTGCAGCAGATCCCCATAAAATAAGGCCGTACGAAATAATGCTATTAAAGTAAGCAAAATACACCAGCCGTGCCGTCGCCACATCGGTTAGCTGCCGTATTTTCCAAACTGCAAAAGCAGCAGAGCTCAATCTTCCCGCGATTGCTGTGCTGTGACGGTCCCCACTGTAGTTTAGAATCAAGCGTTATTCCTAAAAATACTGTTAATTTTACAAATTCAATAGTTTGACCATTTAACTTTATATTAGAAACTGAATTCGAGTTAGATGAAATTTATCAACAAGAACATTTGGTTTTCTTAGGATTTGGTAACAAATTATTGGCAGCAAACCATGCGGATATCACGGACAGGGTTTCATTGGGTTCAATGAAGTCGGTATCTTTTCTACTAACCTGAACAGTAAAGACGTGTCGTCAGCAAACATAACTATACCCGACTTTTGGCTTACCTACCATAAAGTATTATTTAGTCTGTCGTAAGAATTATAATTAATAATCGCCTCTTTATATCAAATTTGTTAGATTATGATCATAGGTATTTTCTATTATAGGTACAAAGTACCTTTTGAGTGCAGTAATGAAAAAAATACACGACAAGTGTTAGACGTGGCTGACCAACGTAAAACAATCACGCTTTGTATATAACTAAAACTGCTGTTTACGCCATTTTGCAGCAGCCATAATCATATTACTAAAACGTTGAGATTTTAGCGGCATAAAAAAAAATTTATTAAGTTCCAAATGACAATACTTCTGTAGTAATCTTGTATAGCGTGGAGATCGCCGCAATAAAACGTTTTATGCCTGGAATATTTTGAGAAGATTATTTTATGCAGAGATAAAATTGTTGCATGTGTTAACTAAGCAATTATAATTTTTCATCTGGTGATAATAAATTGGTATTTTTATCACAAACCTCTTACACGACCTTTAAAAATGATTTTTATCTTGATGGTTGCTAGAGCTAAGATTTCAGTCAAGATTATACTGCAATGCAAGTAATCAAGATAAAAGCTAAATACAGAAATTTGCTTGGAAAAATTCGGCGCGAGATTACGCATTATAAATAAATAAATATCACGGGACAATTAACCTAGTCCCAAAGTAAGCTTAGCAAAGCTTGTGTTATGGGTACTAAGCAACGGATAAATATAATTATATAGATAGATACATACTTAAATACATATTAAACACCCAAGACCCGAGAACAAACATTCGTATTTTTCATACAAATATCTGCCCCGACGCGGGGATCGAACCCGGGACCTCAAGCTTGTCAGGTTCTCTAACTACTAGACCATCTGGTCGACTATAAATAATTATCATTGTATTCATACACTTAATTGACCGCAAGATTATTACGAGTAACCTTTGACTGTACAGAGGACATTATGTTTGAGATAACAGTTGTTTCTTCAAAACGGAATCATTCAGATACATCATTAATTTAACCGAAACACGCACGTAGTTAAAATGAAGTTAATGCTCATCATGACCATATTATTAAAACTAGTTTTTAGTGAAGTGACGATACTAGACAAAGCAATGAAAACTGTGAACTATTGCATTCATATGAATAACGAAACTTTAAGCAGTAATCAACTTAGTGGAACCTGGTATTCTGTGTATAAATTTGCACTTACGTTGAATTTGGTTGATACAAGCGAATGCCCCATGAATATATTCACAAAACCAACTAAAGAAGAATTAGATGAATATAAAACTAAATATGACATCAAGAATGAAACGTTTTCTTTTGACGATTATCCTCTTTTGGTGTGGGATGGGAGACTAAAAGGTATTGTTGTTGGAAACACAAAAGCCAAATATTATTTTCTGGAGCCAAAATCTACTATGAGGCTTTCTGGAATGTATGAAGTTATGGTTTTTAGACCAATTTCTGATGAATATCTTATTTTTTATGAATGTTCATTAAGAGGGCATGTAAAATGGCTTTGGTCGAGGAGGAACAACCAAACGGATGAAGAAATTGTTAATGTGGTGAAAGGGATAAAAGAAGTGGCTAATAAAGAGACACAACGATTTTGCGCAAAGTTAAAAGAAGAGGAGGAATATTTCTAGTTTGAATCCGTGAAGTTAAGATATGAACACATTTATTTGCTTTTTTTGAAGCTATAAATCTGAAGTTTTTGATTTCAATACATTTTTAAAGAAAGAAAAAACATTATTGCCTTAAAAATGCACTCAAGTACACATCTACACTAAGGCTTGAGTATACTTCAAGTTAATAATGAATTTAATTATTTTATTAAAAATACGTGCAAACATGTTCACTAATTACTAAGTTGTCGTTACAATGTTGTGTTTTTAAGATAAGAAGCACAGTTTTACTTAAAACTACGATTCATTAGGATAATTTCATTCAGACTATGTTAACATGTCGATGTTAAGCGTACAAGTTGTTATTATATTCTTATTAATAACCTTCATATATTGCGATAATATAACCGGTTATGACAGATCAGCAAGAACTGTGAAATACTGTATTGCAGTCAATAATAGAACACAGAATACTGAAGAATTGGTGGGAACATGGCACACTATATACAAATACGTGGTAGGTATAACTCCTATTGGTGGCAATTATTACCCTATAACGATACTAACAAAACCAACCAAGGCAGAATTAAATGCTTACAAAGAAAAATATAATCTTTCCAACGAAATGACGGTACGGGATTATCATCTCAACTAGAATGCAGATTGCAAGGTTTATTTGTTGGGAATAAAACTGCAAAATATTACTTCCTGGACACTAAATCCGACATGAGACTCTCGGGAATGTATTAAGTGATGACATTCAAGCCCATAAACAATGAATAGGTATCTTATTTTCTACAAATGTAATATGAGAGGACATGTTAAGTATTTGTGGTCGAGGAAAAGAGACCAGACAGAGGATGAACTTAAGAAAGTGTTACAGGGAGTGTATGAATTGGCTGGTTTAAGTAAACAGAGGTACTGTACGCCGAAGAAGGTAGTGTCGTCAACTGCAGAATATTTCAAATAAACTTCTGATTAAAATAATTTCTGTGGTAAAATCTGCGTGTTAAGTTACAATTTCATAATTAAGAATCTACATTACATATTTATCTATCTTTGTTAAGATTTCAAATATAATTATGTTAAGTGCTTTAATCACAGTTTTATGTAATTATTGTTATTAAATAGGTACCTAAGGAAAACATGCAAATCGGTCATTCATTCAACCCGTTAATTATTCTTCCATCTTCACAATGAAAGTGGCTCAATTCGAAAATTATTAATTTCAAAAATAACCTTTGTAACATAATATATATTACTTACCTATAACTGGGTGACTGAGTTTTATGGGAACTAAGGCTCGAAATTTCGAGTTTCAAAACTTGAAACCGAGCTCGATAGATATATGGAAGCAAAAAGGAAGTATATTTAACGGTCGTCTAATTAGAGTCATCATCATCATCATCATCCCAGCCTATATACGTCCCACTGCTGGGCACAGGCCTCCTCTCAGAACAAGAGGGCTTGGGCCATAGTTCCCACGCGGGCCCAGTGCGGATTGGGAACTTCGCACTCACCATTGAATCGCTTCGCAAGTTTGTGCAGGTTTCCTCACGATGTTTTCCTTCACCGCAAAGCTCGTGGTAAATTTCAAATGTAATTGCGCACATGAATTTCGAAAAACTCAGAGGTCCGAGCCGGGGTTCGAACCCACGACCCTCTGCTTGAGAGGCGATAGGTCAAACCACTAGGCCGCCACGGCTAATTAATTAAATTACGCATCCTAAATTATTCATAAATTTTGTGAATTCTTACTATACAAAAAGGTCAGTCATTTTTAGGGTTCCGGAGCCAAAATGGCAAAACGGAACCCTTATAATTTCTAAAATAATATTGAATCAGGCGTTTACTTTGCGGGTCCATATCAATGAACTAAAATAATTTCCTTGCTCACCCGCGACCTTACGATAGCTAAGCTTATGCAAATATGCGTGTTCATGCAGTTCCTCCACCTCCACACTGTAAGAACACACACAAATCACACAACCCATCTATCACCACCACCACACTACACTGACGCGTTTCGAACTCAAACAGAGCTAATCTTCAGAGTGACACAACCGTACACCATGCTACCAGCATGGAACTGCATGGGTCTGGTAGCATGTGTACGGTTGTGTCACTCTGAAGATGAGCTCTGTTTGAGTTCGAAACGCGTCAGTGTAGTGTGGTGGTGGTGATAGATGGGTTTGTGTGATTTGTGTGTGTTCTTACAGTGTGGAGGTGGAGGAACTGCATGAACACGCATATTTTGCATAAGCTTAGCTATCGTAAGGTCGCGGGTGAGCAAGGAAATTATTTTAGTTCCTTATAATTTCGCCATGTCTGTCCGTCTGTCTGTCCGTCCGCGGCTTTGCTCAGGGAATATCAATGCTAGAAAGCTGTAATTTTGCACGGATATATAATTATGTAAACTATGCCGACAAAATGGTACAATAAAAATTAAAAAAAAATTAGGTTACCTTCCATAGACGTAAAGTGGGGGTGTTTTTTTTTCTCATCCAACCCTATAGTGCGAGCGTCCCCCCCCCTCTAAAATCTAAATCGGTATATCAAACTTTTGAGGAAAACTATAACGGCTAAGTTTGCTAGATAATTATTAGTAGTTTAGAGTAAATAGCAGCCTAAAGTATAAAATATACCTAAACTTGGAAGATTCCGTATAAAATACGAAATCCTTACAAAAATATTACTTATTTTTCGTAATGGCTACGGAACCCTATTTCAGGCGTGCCCGACACGCTCTTGGCCGGTTTATTTGGAATTGATTGGGATTTTAGTAAAATTGCAGAATCTCGATTCAATTGTGAGAGTCATTGTTTACGCGACGACGCCGCGGGAAAAGGTTAGTTATGTTATAAGATTAAAACACAACCCACGAGCAATTTACTTGATAAATTGAATCGCGCAGGTCATTGACCGTGAATAACCCAATAACCTAGCAATCTATTTACTCCAGTAGATTTGACCTGAAGTTTATTTAAGGTCAGCTGGCACTGCTGATAGTATATTGCGTTTTTTGTTTTAATTACATTATTGTTTGTCCTCGTAGTAAGTTTTTTTTTTTTTTTTTTTATACGACTGGAAGGCAAACGAGCAAGTGGGTCTCCTGATGGTAAGAGGTCACCACCGCCCATAAACATCTGCAACACCAGGGGTATTGCAAACACGTTGCCAACCTAGAGGCCTAAGATGGGATACCTCACGTGCCAGTAATTTCACCGGCTGTCTTACTCTCCACGCCGAAACACACAATGCAAGCACTGCTGCTTCACGGCAGGATTAGCGGCAAGATGGTGGTAGCAATCCGGGCGGACCTTGCACAAGGTCCTACCACCTGCAAAGTTGTGACTTTTTTTACCCGCCTGCCCGTAGGAGGGTTAAGTTTACGTTTTTCTCTTTTTTGCCAGAGGCACTTAGACGAGAGTCACTAGTTTTGTTTTGGATATTGTTTTAGCATATTTATATTTTTTTAATCAATTAGTTACCGATATAGCACGCAGTGTGTGTTGCCAGTGATGACATACGGATCCGAGACGTGGGCGCTAACGATGGCCTCATGAGAAAACTCAAAGTCACTCAGAGGGCTATAGAGAGGGCTATGCTCGGGTTTCTCTGCGGGATAGAATTAGAAATGATGATATCCGCAGTAGAATAAGGTTACCGACATAGCCCGAAGAATTGCGAAACTAAAGTGGCAGTGGGCGGGGCACATTGCTCGCAGGACGGATGGCCGATGGGGCAGAAGGTTCTCGAATGGCGTCCGCGGACCGGGAGACGAGCTGTCGGTATGCCTCCAACAAGATGGAGCGACGACTTGGTTAAGATCGCGGGATCGCGGTGGATGCGAAAGTACAAGACCGGTCTGAGTGGAAAGCCGTCTTTCGGCTGACATGATGATAGCACGAAGAATATGCAACTGGACACTTCCAGTGTCACTACACTGGGCGGGACACGTCGTTCGAATACCAGATAACCATTGGGAGAACAGAACAGACCACGAACCGGGAGACAAACCGTTGGCATGCCTACACTATATGAACCATCGATCTCCCAGACCTCTCTGGCGATTTTATTAAAAATCTAGATATTTTAAATCCAAAAGTCAACCTTTAATTTTTTTTTTGTCAAGTCGCAGCTAGATTTATTCATACTCGTATTGACCTGTCAAATTAGTTCGGCTAACTTTGGCCGCAACTCCTTTTATTAAATTTGGTTTGTTTATGAAAAAAAAATATCAGATATAGACCTCTGTTTCACCTGATACTAAGTGTAAATGAAACCGAAAACATAGTGGACTACATACTTCAGCAACAGCCTATTCGCTCTAGCCTTAGATAACCTTAAATTATCGAAAATACTAACTGAGACATGGATGCACAGAAAAACCAGAAAAAGAGACCCCTACACCACTGCTTGTCTCAGTTTGTATTTTCAATATGGTTTCACGGGATACCCGTAAAAGTAACAAATTTGGGGTTGAAATAAAAAATACAAAAAGACTCCAAAAAACTAATCATAACCTTAAATGGGTCAGGCTCACAACGTTTTGCCCGCCCGTTCCAGTGTGTTATGAATGCATACGAACGATGGCCCGTTTCTACTAATATAAGTATGAATACTTCATTTCAAAGAGAAACTACTTGTATCAGAAGTTGACGCAAATAGTTATTGTATGCATCAATATTCATAACACACTGGAACAGGCGGGCAGAACGCTTGTGAGCCTACCCAAATTACTTATCCGGAAAAACAGAAGACAGACGTGTCTTGTCGATCAAGCTGTCTCGAAATTTCTTGATCGACCCAATTATGGTACTAAAAATAAGTGGAAGAAGGAAGCGGGTAGTTAAAGTATCGTTGACCCAAATGTCGACCCGTGCCGATGCCCGACTGACCCCATTGACCGAAGGCATGTCAAATACAGCTTAATACTATTTTTTTTTGTTTAATTAAGACACTAGGCTAGGTTTAACTGGGTCTATATTGACTCCTATAAAGTTAAACTTTCGATTTGGTTTATCCATACCGTTGTTTGTCATAATCGTTGCTCGTCATATTATCTTTGGTCATAATTTCAATAGTCATAATTTTCTTTCGCCCCCTTTCATTAGTCATAACTATTGAATTTCATACCGTTATTGGTCATAACATTTAATGTGGTGATTGTATCAAAAGGTAGAAATTCAAAAGGAATATTATTATTTGACATAACGCTTATTAGTCAGAACTATTGAATTTCATACCGTTATTAATCATAACATTTAATGTGGTAATTATATTGAAAGGTTGAAATTCAAAAGGAATATTATTATTTGAAATAACGGATTTCTGTCAGCTGGTACTTTTTGTAAGGGGTCACAGTTCTAACCTAACCTACTTTTCTGGCAGCTATTTTTTGTAAGGGGTCGCAGTTCTAACCAAACCTAACCTATATACTTTTCTGTCAGCTGGTACTTTTTGTAAGGGGTCACAGTTCTAACCTAACCTAACCTACTTTTCTGGCAACTGTTTTTTTGTAAGGGTCACAGTCCTAACCTAACCTGGTTTTTTGTCAGCTGGTCCTTTTTAAAAGGAGTCACAATTCTAACTTTCTAAAAAATTTAGGTACGACGAGCGAAGCGAGGAGTTGTTAGTATTAATTGTGACCACAACGCACGAGCTGAGCGAGCGAAGCAAGCGTGCCGCGGCAGCAGCCGGCGAAGTGACAGAACCGATATTATGACGCCGTTTCAATGATATGCCTAGGAATTTCATGAACTGCTTAAACTGGCCAAATCATGAAATGGCGGCGGCGTGATTTGCCTAAACATCAGTAGGCAAATCGTTAAACGTTGAGTTTTGAACGCATCGTGAATGGCGCCATTTCACGATTTGCTTAGGAATTTCGTGATTTGGTGGACTTTACGATCGGCCGCCGACAGAGATAACCTGATAGCAAAACATGATGTCGGTTCGATCCTCGGTCGCGGTATGTATAAGAAACAGAATTATTTTGTTTTCAAGTCTTGTGTGTTTAATATTTATTTAAGTAGGTATGTATATATCTATCTAAGTATGTTTATCCGTTGCCTAGTTATGAACATAAGAACTAGAAAAAAGGTTTTGCTTACTTCGGGACTAACTAGGTCCATAATAAGTGACAAATGCCCGTCATGTTTATTTATTTTATTTATTAATTAATGTTATAAATGCGAAGGTTTGTGTGGGCATGTGTCTATGTGTGTATCCAGTAATAACACATAGGCTACGTCTTATTCTAACGGAGTACCTATAATTATCTGATATCCTGTAATTGGCTCTGCGGCATTTCCACAACCATCCATCCCATCCCTTCACATCCTATATACGTCCCAAAACCATAATTGTAATTAAATTAATAAATAATAGGCACACAATCAACGTAAAGTGTAGCTCTTTTGCCGAAACAAAAGTCTTCTCAGAGGCTTCAGGATGGACGAGTGGGAGTGTCTCCCGAGATCATTGGCCTCTTGCATAGTGTCAGGCAGTTTAACGCCGAGAGTCTCCGGGGCTAGCAGCACCAGCAGCCCTGATAGAAACGCCATGCCAGCGAACAGCACAAAGGGCAGAAGTTCCCAGATTGCAGAGCTCTGGAAAACAGAACAAAATTAGCAAGCCTTTCGTTCTAAATCTAAATTTGAGTGGGGGTAGAAGAGAAAAATACAGAAATGTAATGAAAGGAAGTTAAGTATCTCACTCTTGATAATGTTAGGAGATGAGATCTTCCGATCATGACAAAATTTTATTAATAATATAATATAATATATAATAATAATATAATCATTTATTTATTTTCTCCACCATCAAGTTACAATGTATCAATTATATATTTAAGTGTGCAGTTTACAGACTTATGTGGGGGAGACTGGTGCGAGAACCAGGCAGAGCCTGTGTGTCAGGTCACCAGGTCTCCAACCCTCAGCTGCCTGTAGTTACTACTCTTATTATTAAGAGAAAAAAGGCAAGATTGAAAAGGAATAATAAAATAAAAGTAACAATTATATCATTTACAGTTTACAGTTAAGATCATAATATTATCATTAATTTGTGTGTGTTGATACTATTCATGTGTGTGTGTGTGCGTGTGCGTGTGCGTGTGCGTGTGCGCGTGTGTGTGTGTGTGTGTTTGTGCGAGTGCGTGTACCTAAGAATGATTTAGCGTAGGAGGTTAGATGAATGTATTGCGCGAACATGAGTTTGTATGTATCCTGCTTGTGATCACCGCATAACTAACTATATTGAGTTACGTTGAACCTATGTCATAGGCATGAGCAGGTTTTCTGTCGCATTGTAGTCTAGACTCTGTAGCCATTTAGTAACACTCATCTTAAAATGGTTCAAGGTTCAAAATTAAACAAAAGGTACGTTTAGTGAAGGTGTTAATAATACTTGCACCGTCAAGAAAGAGGGATTGGAGATGTGTATAATCTTGCAAAGTCGAAAGCAAATCAAAAGCAAAGGTTGGTAGAGATCCCTTAAAAGGATAAGTCTGCCTTTGTACAAGTAAGTATCTCAAAGTGTGTCAGTTGTATTTATTTCTTTTATTTTGTACAATAAAGAGTTTAAAAATATATATAGTTTAATTAACATACAACGGGTGCGTATTTTGAAGAATACTTATAAACATTACAAACATTACTTACAAACATTAGTTTGTCATCATTTTTTCACCAGTAGAACGCTAAGTATTAGGTCGGTTTTGTTTTATAACAATATGGTATTTGACTATTTTTTATTTACTTTATAAATTAAAACTTGACAATGCATGTAATCGAACAGTAAAACAACTTTTAATATAATAGAGTTATAAAGGTTTTAATTTCAAGATTAGACAGAGAAAGACTTATTAGCATGTGACGTCACACGCAAGTAGCGCCACATACTTGCTGCATAGAGAAAAGCGTTTTAGAAAGAGACAGATATTATCTTTTCAGAGATTTTTCAAAAAATCGCTATAAATTAAATTTTCAACCGAATTAATTTTTCTCTTCGCTAAACATTGTTTATGTAACTATATTTTTATATTAATATAAAGGATATGGCAAATTCAACAGTTGTCAAATACCGTATTTTGAACAACCAATGGATTCTTAGAAAAAAAAAGTTAATGACAAATAATATATATGTACAATATAATTATGTATGTATTCGTAGATGTATTTCTGTTACGTTTAAATTTTCTGATCTACTTTTGATGCACCACCTGTTATAAAACTAGTCCTTCCTTCTTTCTGTAAAAAAGGTTGCCTGGAAGAGACCGCTCTTAAGCGATAAGGCCGCCTATTGCTCACCTTGTAATTTTTTCTCTGTGTATCTGTTTTCTGTATCGCTTGCTATGTCTGGTGTACAATAAAGAGTCGTTGTATTGTATTGTATTGGACATTATAAGAAATATTACATTTTGAACATGAAACTACCGTGAGACTCACTCATATTTAATATAATGACCCGGATAACTCACGTCTTAAATCGAGTTTAGCTCGACATGTTTCGGGCTAATCCGTAGCCCTTCGTCTCCGGAGCAACGCGACTCAGCGGCTGCTGCAACACGCGCAAACTCGAAACTCGATTTAAGACGTGAGTTATTGTCGTGGCAGGAAAGTAGGCAATTGTTGGCAGCTTGCAAGTTCGTTTAACTAAAACGAAGCCAGCAATTGCTATTCCAGCCGAGACGAGTAAAAAGATTTTGTCAAAAATAGTGAAGAATTTTTAATTAGAATAAACTTTTTCTTGAGACGTGAGTTATCCGGGTCATTATATTTAAATATTACATTATAACTTTAAACAAATATGCGATCCAATATCAAACTAAGACTTTACCATAGAGGGGGTAAGTGGCGCAAAAATAGCGCCCAATCGGCCTATCATTGATGAGTAGGTCAGTAGAGTCGTTCGATACCGGGTGGGGAACAGCTCTGCCGTGTACACGTACACAGCGGTGACCACCACCGTGATGCTGAGTTTACCAGTCAAATATATACAGAGGGACTGCCAATAATAACCTGAAAGTAATGTAATATTATTAAAAGGAACCGAAGTTTTAAATCCGGCCAAATGCGAGTCGGACTCGCGCACGAAGGGTTCCGTACCATAATCTATATAACATTAGACATTAGCAAAATAAAAACGGCAAAAAATCAAGTTTGTTTTGTGGGAGCCACCCTTAAAATTTTATTTTAATTTAACTGATTATTTTTAAAGTGATTACACAACTAAAGATTCTGTGAATATTTCAAGCGTCTACCCGTTGCCGTTATTAATATCAAGCAAAAAACGGCAAAACAATCACGTTTGTAGTATGAGAGCCCCCCTTAAATATTTATTTTAATCTGTTTTTAGTATTTGTTGTTATAGCCGCCACAGTAATACATAATCTGTGAAGATTTCAAGTGTCTAACTATTACGACTCAAGAGATAGAGCCATGTGACAGACGGACGGACAGACAGACAGACAGACAGCGGAGTCTCAGTAATAGGGTTCCGTTGGCACCCTTTGGGTGCGGAACCCTAAAAACGATAGTCACCGGCATAGCCAAGCGGATTAGCTCATTGAAGTGACGGGCAGGCCACATGCCGTGGAAAACATGGCCGTTGGGGCGAGAAGTTCTCGAATGGAGACCGCAGATTGCCAAGCGCAACATGGTAGGTACGCACAACTTGAGGGCATTTGGGGAGGCCTATGTCCAACAGGAGACGTCCTACGACTGATATAATGATGATGTGGCTATGGTGTCTGAATTAGAGAATCGTTAGTTGCGGCTACTACAGTCACCAGCACCAAAATCTGACACAAAAAGCGTGCATAAATATCTGATACGACTCTATTTCTAGGGCCGGAAGGACGTGTCAGATATTTTTGCACGCTCCGCTGTGGCAGATATTAATGCTGGTGACTGTACCTATGAGATTTTTGCATTTCATGCGTGAAAATTTACATTTGAAGTTCATAACCGTTTCAATGAAGGACGGCGACGTCAAAAAATAATGACAGAGCTGGAAGTAGATCTGCTCCGAGCATTTGGACGCCCATAGGGACATGATAATTTTTAATGACCTAATTAACAACAGATATTTACCATGAGGAACCAGCATGTATATTACTTGACATGCTCCGCATATCCAAAATCCGGATGTCAGTAGGAGTTTTCTTCCAATCCTGTTTAGCAGTAGGAAAGCGAGACAATGCCCTGGTATCTCTATTGCGTATACTGCACTGTAATTCAAGTACATGTTCCCTGATATTGTCACCGCCGACATTGTGAGGCCATAAAATATAAATAGATAGGTAATCCACCAAAATGGAGTCAATATACAATGGAATAGTACTCTTTTGTGCGAAAACACCAGACAAATCAACCAGGGTTCTGATTCATTTTTGTTTTTCTCTTCTAGCTTCAAGCCTTCTGAAAGATCCTTCAAAGTCTTGTCGGATAAGATATTTCCGTTCATTTTAGCGGCATTCTCGAGAATGACTTTAGATTCTTCATAGCGCCCTTTACTCATTAACCACCGAACTGACTCCGGTGCAATCCATAAACAGAAAATGACGATGAGCAATGGCGCATTGAATATAAGTATAAGGTATCTCCAGTAGATTCCAGTCCACGATATGATACTTTGCAGTGTTAGGCCCATGGCTACAAAAGACGTCATGGCAGCTCCAGCTGCCGCTCGGTGTTTAGATCCCACGTATTCTATCGCTGTAAATAAAATAAAGTTTTTTGTACACTGTCATTCTTAAGTCGTGATTAAGATCAATCTTACGCAACTCAGTACGTAACTATGTTACCGCAACCAGGAATTGTCACGCTACTAGTAAATACCATATCAACTACATTGCAGTGGACGTAATCATGAGTAGACTGAAGTGTATCCCATCTTAGGCCTCTAGGTTGGCAATGCATCTGCAATACCCCACGTGTTGCAGTTGTTTATGGGCCGTAGTGATCTCTTACCATCAGGAGATCCACTTGCTCCTTTGACATCCAGTTGAATAAAAAAAAATAAAAAAAGTGTAAGGTATCATGTTTGCTTAGATGATTGGTATCTATTGTTAGTGTGTGTAATAGTTATGATTGAAAATCACGAAAGCTTAAAACATTAAACTCAGTATATCTACAAGTCATTCTTTAGGGCTCCGTAGTCAACTACGTCTGTCTGTCTATCCGTCTACGGCTAAGCTCGGAGACCGTTAGTATTAGAAAGATGCAATTTGTCATGAATATACATATCGGTCACGCCGACAGTGGTAAAATAAAAAAAAATATTTTTAGCGTACCTACCATAGACATACTCGTATAGACGGGTGATTTTTTTTCTCGACTAACCCTATATTGTGGGGTACCTATCGTTGGATAGGTCTTTGAAAACCATTGGGGGGTTGTTAAGACGATTTTGCTATTCAGTGATCTGTTTGCGAAATATTAAAATGTAAAGTGCAAATTTTAATTATAATCAAGCGTCCCCCCCCCTCATCTAAAATCTAAACTGTTGGGTAGTAAATATATCAAATTTACAAGGAAAATTATAGCGGCTAAGATTGATTGAGAATTATTAGTAGTTTAAGAGTAAATAGGAGCCTAAGGTATAAAACATACCTAAACTTGGAAGATTCCATAGACAATATGAAATCCTTAGAAAAATATTAGGTAAGTACTTAGTCTTGATTTTTTCGTAATGGCTACGGAACCCTATCCTGGGCGTGTCCGACACGCTCTTGCGGCCGGTTTATTTCATTAGCATATGGTAAAATGTCCTACATCTGGGCAAAAAAAAACCCTAGATTTAAACTCGCCTTGTCAATTCAATACCAAGTTTACCAATTTACCCTGTGAATTTACCAATAACAAGTACAAGGAAATATTAACAAGTAAATGGAGCTTTAAGATGATTGAAATTTACACACACACATCTGCAAAGCTGCTGGACCCGTATGAGAACAACAATTCAAGCCCTCTCATTTTAAAGTTCAACGGTGGGACTTAACTATTCTACCGATGATGCTGTAAGTAACCTGAGTACCACCAGCCACCTGATTAATTTTGATTTTATTTATTATAAATGTATGTTAGTCTATAAGGTATGGGCCATGTTGCCCGAAGTAAAGGTTTTATTGAAGTATGAAAGCTATTACCTTAGAAATGGGTTTAAAATATAAGTATACCTAAAATAAAGACACACGAGAAGGCCGCTCCTCCAATAAGGGCTTCAAGGAATTCCAGAATAATGTAGCTGGTGTATGAGTTGATCCAGTACTTGATGCACGAAATCCAGCTGCAGTTGATTGTCAGGAACAGAGCGAGACGACGGCCCCAGCGGTCAGCGACGAAGCCAGTGATAGGCAGGGAGATCATGAAGCCGATAAATTTGACGGAACCAATCAGGTTTGGGCGCCAATCGTCGCATGCCAAGTTAAACTGATAACAAAATTAAAAAATCAAAACCCGACTGCGTTTAAAAATACTAAAAAGAAGAAAACAAGATGTCGACGTTGTGGTCTAGAACTCTGTTAACTAGCTAACCTAAACTTTAACAGCCGAGGCCCATTAGGTACTAAGAATTTTTGAGCTGGTCGCGATTTGAATGGGTTCTTGACCACTACGTCCACGTCTTGTTTTCTTCTTTATAGTATTTTTAAACGCAGTCGGGTTTTGATTTTTTGAATTTATTGTTTTAATTCTTACTTTTTTGATATTTCTGTAAAGAAACAAACACATGACTTTTATGTATTTTTGTAATATATTTTTAAATCCTTTCGTTTTGAAAAACATTTGAAGACTCACAATTTGTCGCTAAAAATCCCCATTGCAATTTTTTTAAACTCGTGTCATTAAGACAAATCCAATAATGTATCATTTATCAAAATCGGTTCAGCCGTTGAGTAGTTACGAGAGGACATAGGAATAGACATACATACATACGGGTCAAACTCGTAACCTTCGCATCGGGTAATGATCTTCCTTCTTCGCAGTCAGGTAAAAAACTTACTGTTAATACCTATTCGAACTGTCTTCAACCGAAGACAAAATTTAGTTTCGAATTCGATTTCAATTTCAGCTGAAATATTAATGTATATCGAAGTTTGCCAATAACTGGAAGCTTTCTTTGATTTATACATTTGAAAATATTTTTTACTTCTCTATCATCTCATTTATAACAATAAACAATATTATACAAACACAATTTAATACATTAAACATTTAAAAATATAACTATGTACAAAAATATACAACCTGGCTTAACCTATAAATAAAAAATCCCTCCTAGGTCACCGTCGCTGTTCGTTCATTGTGCTCATGCTCATCTCATTAGTACTCAAAAAGCCTAAATATGTGGGAGTGGGAGCCAGTTTAATCGTTAATTTTAAAAATCAGAGCCTATGACCCGAAAAAAACCGTTAGTGAAGAGCGTCTCAATGGTTCTTTGCCACTGCTAACAAACTTATTGTACTGAAACTACAAATTCGCCTCATGGTAAGCAAAGATGTGGAATAAGATGGAGCACGCTTGCCTTATAAATAAACTGACCTCATAGTAGGCGGAGTTTTTGCTCTCGTACACGTAATCTTCGCATTTTATGACAGATTCTCTATCAAATAGCTGCGCGGAACAGAAATCTGACGCGTTCACCGACGTGTTCGCGTAACGATGGCAGCTGTCAAAAGATCCTTGAGCTGCTGGCACTGCTTTGGAGATCCACGACGGAGTAAAATTAAGCTGAGGTGAGTAGCTTTCACATTCTGGGATCAAGCATCTGGAAAAGTCAGTAAAACAAGGTGAGTTTAGAAGAAAAATCCGTGGGATATACCACTACAGGAGAAACCTAAAAGATGGCAGATTTTTCGGAAAATAATTTGCTTCTCGACGGTATTGCGGCTGAGCCTCTAAAAGCGGTAAGACACTCCAAACTTAATGTTACTCCAAAAGCATCATTCATTGTCAATGGAAAATAGGCTATGAAACAAAACACACAAGATATTGTAGGGTAAGTGAATGAATATATAAAAATAAATGCAGTAAAAAACATAATCTGGCCAAGTCAATCTATTTATTTAAAACATAAAAGATTTTTTATATTAATATGGTCACTATGATGTTGTTACGTTAGCTAATTACGTAATAAATAACTTAAGACAGAAGGACCTTTAAGTAGGGACTGAATATATTATATTAACCGACTTGGTATTACATGGATCGTACAAGTTTTTACGGTTGAAGAACTGAGTTGCGAGACTTTCTTTTTGTAGATAGTCTTACTTCTTCATACAACTTCACAAGACATGTCCCATTCTTGCTTTTTCATGCCGTTGACCATTTTACAAGTTATGTACTCGTATATTTGAACATAATTATATCTAGGTACTTATCTACACAGTAGCAGAGGAACGTGGGTTCAAACCCCGCCTCGCACTTTTGAGTTTTTGAAAATTCTTGTGCGAAATTGCATTTAAAATTAACCACGAACTTAACAGTGTAGGACAAAATCGCGAAGAAACCTGCACAAATCTGCGAAGCAATTCAATGGAGTGTGTGAAGTTCCCAATCCGCACTGGGCCCCCGTGGGAACTATGGCCCAAGCCCTCTCATTCTGAGAGGCCTGTGCCCAGCAGTGGGACGTATATGGGCTGGGATGATAATGATGATGATGATGATGATGATGACCTATCTTCACCTGTTATTCCATACATACACATACAGGTACACTGATTCATTCACTGTAAATGTATCTTTGTAATCCTATACATTTATTTTGGATTACAAAGTTATTTATGCAGTTAGTGTATCTAGATACCTGGACCGAAATTGCAAAATATTTCAGTTTTCCCATGATTTATAGACTAAGTACTAATTTTATTCTTAATTTGAAGTTTCTATGGCTGCTAGAAGTGCCTTAGACTTTTGATGATCGGTCAGTCAGTCAGTCAGTCAGTGAGTGACAAAATAAAGAAACTTTGACTAAGTAGTTATAATTCTTAAATTGTTTTACAATGTGTTTATACAATGCCTGCTTGGTTACTGAAAATTCAGGCTTCTAGTTTTATCCACAACGAAGTTATAGGGGGTCGAAAATGGCTTGAACTGCTTCGAGAAAAGGATGGTACGGCCGTGCCACTTTTTTGCTCGACTTGGCATGGGCACTTCCGTGCCCCCAGATTCGGTCAATGATTTTAGGGTTTGAGACGGGTTACCGTCACAGACTGATTGTGATCTACATTTCTTCGAAAATTGTGTTCAAACTGATAATGATCTCCACTAACCTCGTGTTTGATTTTGCAAAGAAAAAAATATAATTGTTTCCTCCAAGCGCCATAATAAAACACAGAACTGCACACAGTGCTAACACACGCATTTGATATAAACCGCACTCTCCTACTTCGTCTTTTAGAATCCTATCTAGATCTATTACATTTTCTGTACTCTTAGACCTTTGGTTTTCTATGGATTCGCACATCGCTGACTATATCTGGTTCGTTTCTGTGACAGTATTGTATTATTTTATTACAAACAGGTTTACACTAGCATTTAAATGAGATACTTAATTATTTTAGGCTTTTGATAATACAGATGGTTTTATTTACCTTTGACGTCAGCTCACATAAATTTACCCATAATATTATGCGTGAATAATAAAATATTACAAGGTTCTTTTATTGTTTAACAACACGTGCACAAGTACAGTCGGGTTCATAAACTTAACGATAGTCGTTAACAATAGTCGTGTTCAGATATTTTTGATCAAATTTTTGCTCATAAATTTGTGAACTCGACTGTACCATCAGCTAAATATGTGGTCTACCACTACAACCCTAAATTTGATAATCGTTTGCATGTCATAATAGACGACAATAGACGACAACGACAACACAATTGACATATTGTCAACTTGACAAAAAAAAATTAAGTTCAATAGAGGCAAATTTATTAGACACAGTTTTTTTGCAAGTTTAACAAGTGAGAACGAAATTTCAATTAAAAAAATACCTAGAAACCTTTTGACGAATCTTATGAAACCTTATAATGTGAAAACCATTTAGCTATATACGTACAGTCACCAGCATTAATATCTGCCACAGCGGAGCGTGCAAAAATATCTGACACGTCCTTCCGGCCCTAGAAATAGAGTCGTATCAGATATTTATGCGCGCTTGTTGTGTCAGATGTTGGTGCTGGTGACTGTACATAAACATAAAACATAACACAACATGTTATTTAGCCAGCTTTTTTTAGGTATCGACGGGCACTGCAGATAGATCTCTCCGTGGGTTCTTTATCTTATCAAATAGTCTAAAAAGCCAAAGGGTTTGGAAGAGATGAAAATTATTAATTTTAAGTACATTTTTAACATTATTTTGGGATATTCCTTTAAAAGTTAAAAGCGTATCTTACGTTAGTAAATTTGATAAAGAGCCCAATCTAATTTTGTTTCAGCTTCAGACTGAAAATAGGCTTAGTTTTTTTAAGAAAGAAAATGTCTTCCAACTATTTTCGCCTGGCCATTAATCCTCGTCCCGGCGCTATATATTTCACTTAACGCACTGTCTCTTTCGCACACGACTTTGCTTTTTTTCTTGTTTCTATTAGGTTTTTCAGTTGAACGACGCCGCTTAAGTATTATCACGGGTTTTTGGAGTCAAGTGCAGTGTTTTGTTTTAGGTAGGTATGTCTAGAATACTGGGAAGTACTCGATACAAACGCAAGAATCGTGTTAAAAAAAACCGGCTTTTTGCGTTTGCTGAGCGTTCGACTTACGGTTGTATCGATACGAACCAGCGCAAAAAAAGTGTGTAAGCTCCCTTAGAAGAGTTCCTTTTCTATCTTTTCTATATTGGCGTTCTCTTAAACATCTGCAAAACCAGAGGTATTGAGATCAACACGATCCTCAAGTGCCAGTAATTTCAACTCTCCAAAACAAACTGCAAGCACTGCTGCTTCACGTTAGCGATTGGTTCCGTTGCTCCTACCACCTGCAAAATCGTATCGTTCTATATTCGAAAACGGTTGAGTCAACACGTCTAGGTAAAATCATAAATCTGTACCTAAATGATAATCATAGCTAAATTGATTATATATTTTTCATCAATCGATAGCATCGATAGTATTGACCAAGTATTGTCTAATTTTAAAGAGAGCCGTGGTGGCCTAGTGGTTTGACCTATCGCCTCTCAAACAGAGGGTCGTGGGTTCAAACCCCGGCTCGCACCTCTGAGTTTTTCGAAATTCATGTGCGGAATCACATTTGTAATTTATCACGAGCTTTGCGGTGAAGGAAAACATCGTGAGGAAACCTGCACAAACCTGCGAAGCAATTCAATGGTGCGTGTGAAGTTCCCAATCCGCACTGGGCCCGCGTGGGAACTATGGCCCAAGCCCTCTTGTTCTGAGAGGAGGCCTGTGCCCAGCAGTGGGACGTATATAGGCTGGGATGATGATGATTGTCTAATTTTGACTGTCGATACAATCCATACTATCGAAAGTATTGCTGTATTTCGATATTTTCGATAAAACCTTCTCCTTAAACATTTGAGGACATTTCCTTTGTTTTATATTCGCATGTATAATATGTATTATGGTTATATACACATATATATATATATATATATATATATATAGTCATCATATATATATACGTCCCAGCTTCTCATTGATAGTTCCCATGCGGATTGCTTTTGAATTGCTTCGTAGGTTTATATTGATAAATTTCAAATGTAATTCCGCACATGAAATTCGAAAAACTCAGAGGTGCGAGCCGGGGTTTGAACCCACGACCCTCTGTTTGAGAGGCGATAGGTCAAACCACTAGGCCACCACGGCTCTATATACAAAAGACTGTATAGTAGCTTCCACAATTTTTTTTTACTCTTAAACTCACTCAAAAAATACTTCTCAAGAAGTATTTTATGGAGTGCAGCGAGGTCGCAGATCTGTTATAGCCGCAGGCGGGCCGGGCGGGGCGGGCCTGCGACGCCGGCGCACCCTTAGATTATTGTAAGCGCGAACCAAAAAGCGCGATCTCGCCAACTATTGCATAAACCTGCTATAGTTTTTTAATAGTGGCTAAAAATGTTAAAGCATGTATAAATAATAATAATAAATTTAAAAAAAAAAACTGTCGGACCCTGATTACTCCTCTCATCTACTCAAAGGTTGACTGGTAGAGATCCCTTAAAGGGATAAGTCCGCCTTTGTACATGTATCTCAAAGTTTGTCAATGAGGGCTATCGCGAATGAATTCGCCACTAGAGGCGCTAGTGTAGCGTGAGGTCTCCGAAATGTCAAATCTCATAGTTTTTGGGTGAGCTACGCGGGTTTATTTATAATTAGAATAATTTTGTGAATATTTTGCAATATCTGAAATTAATTAAGTATGGCAAATATGCGTTCCGGGGCAATGAATGTCTGTGTTTTGAGACAGTTTTGGTTTTCGGAAACCTTTGTCCTCCCTTTTTTCCGAACAAAACGGGGACTATGCAACACTGTGGCATGCTCGATATTTTCATGGTACGGTTTTAAGGTGTATTAAATATGATTTTTAATCTAAACTTTGTTTTCACGCCCGTAATAACAGACTTTGAAAGCCATACTTAAAAACCTCACGCAACAGTGCGCCATCTAGTGAGTCAAAAAACGATAGCCCTCATTGTGCTTTGTTTCTTTTCTTTTGTACAATAAAGAGTTTACATACATACATACATACATAGAACTATCGCGCTATCGACGGTTTCTCAAGGTCAACTATCGACAGTAAAACTATTGCTATCGCAACAACACTGATCGCGATGGCTGCTAAGTGAATCCATTTTTAACAGTCTCGACGAACGAGAAATGCCATGTCATACTAGCTGTTATGTTCAAGCGCCGCGATAAGATACGAAGAAGCTTCTTTAAGCCTTATGCCCTGATCACACGTACCGAGTAGAGTGGCGGGAGAGTGTCCTCGGCCGAGTGCTAAAAAAAATTTAAAAAAAAATTTAAAATTTAAGCTGTTTATTTCAAGCAAAAGAACAAAAAGCATTTTACAATAATTAGAGTCCTTAATCCTAATTTTAAGGATTTTGCGTGGCCTCGATTAGCGAAAGACTGAGTTGCTCACGCGTAATTAGTCTAAGTATACATGCGAGTAGATATTTAATTTCTTATATAATATAATTCATTATTTTTCATGCATTTTTCATGCATGCAGTTTTTGCTTTATCTTACATATAACCTAAGTCTGAGTGCACATCCGTCCCTTCCCTCTTAAATATATCTTTTATAAAATATATTTTATCGCGCTTTTAATTTGTTTACTGTTATTACTTTCTAGTTTTTTCGCAATTGTCAACGGTAAATTGTTTAATAGTTGGGGAAAAATATAAGCTCGGTTCGTGTGTACTATGTGACGAGTACTCGGCCGAGCAAAATGGCGAGCGAGCCACTCGGACCCTGGTTTGTTTACTAGGCCGAGTGCCCACCCCCGCACTCCTCTCAGCATACCCCGCGCCGACTCGCTCGCCACTCGGCAGGTATGAACTCGTTCACTCGCCACTCGCCAGTCAGTAGCGTCGTCGTAGCGAGCGGCCGCGCAACCGCGTATTGGCCACTGTCACCAGGAAAATCAAAATGCGTGTAAACACCTACTCGCCCACCCTATTCTCTCGGCCGAGTACCAATTTGCTGTCTCGCCATGCTACTCGGTACGTGTGATCAGGGCAAATGCCGTAACGTAATCAGCTACTCTCATCCCAGCCTATATGTACGTCCCACTGCTGGGCACAGGCCTCCTCTCAGAAAGAGCCGTAGTCGAAGCCGTAGCCGTAGAGCCTTGGGCCGTAGTTCCCACGCGGGCCCACTGCGGATTGGGAACTTCACACACACCATTGAATTGCTTCGCAGGTTTGTGCAGGTTTCCTCACGATGTTTTCCTTCACCGTAAAGCTCGTGATAAATTTCAAATGTAATTCCGCACATGAATTTCGAAAAACTCAGAGGTGCGAGCCGGGGTTTGAACCCACGATCCTCTGCTTCAGAGGCGATAGGTCAAACCACTAGGCCACCACGGCTAGTAACGTAATCTACTAGTGAGCGAGAACTTATGAAAATCAAAGTACATGTGCTTCTTGAGAGTTGACAGGCATTGATTGTAGAAGCAATATTAATATTATAATAACCTACATACGAGATAGCCAACCGATAGTATCTTTTCAACTGCGATATTGCCGGAGTCATCGAAAGCATTAATAGTATCGACATAGCTATATTTAAAAAAATGAGGGATTTACGCCAGAAAAAAATACATTAGGACGGGAAAAAAATATCGACTACCTACTTGGCCCGCTCGGGATGATACTTATATAGCAGTAAGCTGCAACGCCGTTTTTCCGAGGGACCCATTTAAAACAAAACAAACACTGTGATGACACGAACGTATATGCATTGGCCTCTCAAGCGCAGGATCGTGGGTTCAAACCCCGGTTGATAGTGAAGGAAGGATGTAAGTAAAAAAACCATGTGTGTTAGTTTTTAAGTTATTTTTATTTCAGTCGGATCTTTTGTTGATGTATTCTTTTATAAACATCATAATAACAAATAGATTAATTGATTAATTAATCAATTAATTTTATAAAATCTACTGAATAATCTACGCTATTGCGGTACGTACGTTTACAAATACATAATAAAGACAGCGTTAGAGTCATAATATAAACTTGCTTTTGCCTTTGTCGCAGTAGGGTAGCAATAAATGATGAAGTAAGTAAGGTTATGTTTCCATTGATAACTTAATTAGTTAGGGATGTGCTTGTGAATAAAACATGAAGTCAAGAAGTAGGGGCCATATTAGGTTAAAACCCCAATGCTCATAGATTATTATGCATGTATTATTTATTCGATCCTCATTCGTATTATAAGACTTGCGTATCCTACTAATATTATTATAATAAATGAGAAAGTTTGTAAGTCTTTGTTTATTTGTTTGCTTGTTACTTCATCACGTCTAAACCACTAAACCGATTTACATGAAAATCGGCATACAGATAGATTTAGTCTCGGGGAAGGACATAGGATAGTTTTTATCCCGGAAAATTTCATAGTTCCAACGGGATAGTGAAAACCGAATTCTACGCGAACGCAGTCGCGGACAACAGGTATTCATCTATATTTTGATAGAGTTTAATTTAAAATTACAATAAGTCCTTTATAAAGGACTCTGGGCGTTAGGAGGATAATATATGTGATTAAGTAACAAATATCCAAACATCATCACAAATGAATGATGATGAATGAGTGATGATGATGAAATGATGATGAATGATGATGATGATGATGAATGAATGAATTGATGAATGATGATGGTGGTAGGACCTTGTGCAAGGTCCGCCCGGATTGCTACCACCATCTTGCTCGCTAATCCTGCCGTGAAGCAGCAGTGCTTGCACTGTTGTGTTTCGGCATGGAGAGTAAGACAGCCGGTGAAATTACTGGCACGTGAGGTATCCCATCTTAGGCCTAGGTTGGCAACGCGTCTGCAATACCCCTGGTGTTGCAGATGTTTATGGGCGGTGGTGATCTCTTACCATCAGGAGACCCACTTGTTTGCCATCCAGTCAAATAAAAAATATATATATGTATATATATACATAAAGAGGGTGGGATGATCATGATAATTTTGAAAAAAGGTTACAAACCGCAACTTTGACTTTAGTTCTTCGCCGTTAAAACAGGTAAAAATTAAGCATAAAACGAAGCAGGAATATGTTAATTTATATTCATAGCCTGAAACTTGGGCCATTAAAAGTTTCGACGACTTCGAGCTGATAAATACGGACGCAATATGAGCATAAAATATTCAAAAATTTACATTAATACATATTTGAACAGTTCCATAACTCACAAGAACGTGCCGTGCCCGGTTATAGAACAGGACTGCGCATCGCTTCCTGTCGGATGGCTTGATTAAAGTCGCAGGTTCACAGTAAATACATTCCGCTCCCGACCGAAGCAACTGGAGGTCTATGGGGGAGACCTTTCTCCAACAATGGACGTTCTTATCATTATTATCATATCTGCTGTAGGACGTCTGCTGTTGGACATAGTCCTCCCCTAATAAACCTCCAGTTGCTGGCCTGCGTCCACCGTGAACACGCAGCTTTAACCAGGTCATCCGCCCATCTCGCGCTGCGCTTTCCGATCATCGGTCTCTATTAGAGAATTTTTCGGCCACAGGCCATCTTTTCTATACGATATATTGCCTGCCCATTGCTACTTCAACGAACACTGAGGAAGAAAACATGACTTCCTACAATATTATTTTTGGCCATTTTCATTGGAGTTTGGAAACACGTTATTTCAATTCAATTGTTTCCTAATGTATGATACACGTGCAAGGGAAAATATGGGTAACCAAAGGTAATCCAATTTACGAATCACTCCAATTGATACAAACTCGAATCCAGAATTATTTCATTCAAAGTCAAAGAAAAAATATCTTTATTCAATTAAGGCTAACAAGCACTTATGAATGTCAAAAAAACTACCACCGGTTCGGAAAAACCTCTGTTGAGAAGAATCCGGAAAAAAACTCAACGACGTAGGTATTTTTTTTTAAACAGACTTACAATATTATTAAACTGCTCCTCGGGCGCCGGCCGCCTGTCCCGCCACGCCGCTCTCAGCGACATTCTCAGAAGGGCGCTCGTTAGTGCCAACGTTCCTGCTGCTCTGGAGCCCCAGATTGTACGGAGCGATGGTGTAAGCTGCTCAACTGGCAGGGAAAAATTAAATAAAAATACTCTTCTGCAGTGAAAGTCTTTAATCAGCGAAGGTGAATTTTTAACCGGTTCTTACATATGGTGTTTGGATAAATGTAAGGTCAGAACTCCCAAGACAGAAGAGAACAGGGTCGCGTTAACGGTGTCGCGTTGTTTGGACAATTTGTTGCTTCTTACTTATTATGAAACTACAGTGTTTATGGTTGCTGAGAGATCGAAATGATTACAGGAGGGCTCCTCTCAAAACCTGACAGGTCACACTCACTCCGTGCTTCTACCGTCCGGCTGTCTGTGCTTTGTCTCCTATCTCTCGGCTTCCACTAGATATTGATGAGCTGTCCCCAAGTACTAGTTAAAACATGCTATGTGACATCACCATCCATGGTGACGAGGACTGGAGTAAAAGCTTCAGTATAGGCGACATAGCATGAAGAAGGGACAGCGATAGAGATGAAAATCAATTCAGGTACTTTCAGTACAAACAGTTCAATAACGAAACTGAATATGAAACTGAAAATGAATATGAAAAATAATATTTTTTCCCTCGAAGATTGATCTCTTTTCCTTCTCCCACCCCTAATCCAGTAGCTGTATTATTTCAAAATCTCAGTGCAGTGTTGACGGCTGAAGGAAATTACAGTTCAACCGACATAAATTTTAAGGTTCCATAAACGTACATTTGAAGTTGTTCCATTACAGATTTTCAGCCATTTGGCCTTACAATTTGGGAGCTCGGGATTCAAGGCGGAGGCCCATTTGCCACGCAGCTCTAATACTTACTCGGCACAAACGCACATTCCGCGACATTCATCGATGACGATGAAGAAATCAGCTGTCAACTCAAAATTCGAAACAAATGTCACTGTCAATGTCACTCGCTGTTTTAAGCTACAGTAAAAAATACACGACATTGATGCTTTCACACGAAGTGACTTTTTCAATTCCGACAGATGCCGCCAAACGTTCGAGCAATGGCAAGCGCCCTGACGGAATGTCGTTAATACCCTGGAAGACTGGCCGTGCGTTGGTGTGGGACGCTACCCTGTAGCCACCCTGGCGGCGTTCTACCTACCAGCAAGTACCAAACGTGCGGTGGCAGCGGCAGACACCCGGGAACTGTCTCGGCGCCCATTCATTCATTTTCTTTGCTTTCGGCATTGAGACTATAGGTCCTTGAGGTAAGGGTGCGCTGGAGCTACTACACAGGGAGCTCAGCAATAGGTTAAGGGAGGCAACAGGCAACCCTCGCGCCGGCAGCTTTCTCGCGCCAAGAATCGCAATCGCAGTTCAACGCGGGATACTGCCTGCGTGATGGGCACCACGCCAAGAGGTCCACTCTCTTTTTTAATTAAAGTTTTAGTTTTAGTTCATCATCATCATCATCCCAGCCTATATACGTCCCACTGCTGGGCACAGGCCTACTCTCAGAACAAGAGGGCTTGGGCCATAGTTCCCACGCGGGCCCAGTGCGGATTGGGAACTTCGCACGCACCATTGAATCGCTTCGCAGGTTTGTGCAGGTTTCCTCACAATGTTTTCCTTCACCGCAAAGCTCGTGGTAAATTTCAAATGTAATTCCGCACATGAATTTCGAAAAACTCAAAGGTGCGAGCCGGGGTTTGAACCCACGACCCTCTGCTTGAGAGACGATAGGTCAAACCACTAGGCCACCACGGCTCTTTTAGTTACTTTAATTTAATAGTAATTTGAGTCCTATGATATAGATATATCATAGATATACATCACAAGTATTTAACACAACTTTATTTTTAACACAGTAGGTTCCCTATTTGAAGGGATCGCTAATGCGGATCGGAATTATTTATAAATATCCCTGTCTTCTCGGCTACCCGAAGGAGGTTTATGTTTTTCGAGCATAGATTTACGTATGTTTGTCTCTTAGGTATATCTAATATTTGGTCTTCTCAGGAGCCTAAACGGCCGGACGGTTTTCAACATTATGAGGTATCGTTTCGTTTCGTTCGTTATGAGGTTTCGTTAAAAAGGACGTGGTGGCCGAGTGGTTTGACCTATGGCCTCTCAAGCAGAGGATCGTGGGTTCAAACCCCGGCTCGCACCTCTGAGTTTTTCGAAATTCATGTGCGAGAATACATTTGAAATTTACCACGAGCTTTACGGTGAAGGAAAACATCGTGAGGAAAACTGCACAAACCTGCGAAGCAATTCAATGGTGTGTGTGAAGTTCCCAATCCGCACTGGGCCCGCGTGGGAACTACGGCCCAAGCCCTCTTGTTCTGAGGAGGCCTGTGCCCAGCAGTGGAACGTATATAGGCTGGGATGATGATGATGACCAGTAATGATCTTTTTGAGTTGCTCGCGATTTTGAGTGGATCCCACTGTTGAAGTTTTAAGTTACTTAACAGAGCTCTCAACTACTAGACTTCCTTCCTAGACTTGTTTCGTTTTTAGTTTTATTTAAAGTTTTTGTAAAACCGACTGTCTTTTTTTTACAAAACAACCGCACATTTAATCGAAGATCTAGGCGTACCTATTGCATCACCCATTCTCATTTCATTGCGACGGTGCGCTCTTTCCGGCAATAACCGTTTGGCGCCGCGGCCGGCAGCCGGAGTCAAATGATTATCGCCGTATGGGCTTACGGGACGTGTTCGCGAAACTATTGGGTTTGTCTTTATTTTTAGAGTCCCGATTTGTCGGAGGCGGGCAGAATTAAGTTGTAAAGTGTATTATAGTTTTTGCAATACGTAATCATCATCATCATCTTCCCAGCCTACATACATCCCACACATACCCATGCTGGGCATTGGGCTCCTCTCGGGCGATGCGTGAACGGGCCGTTACGTAGTTCCCACACGGCGTAGTGCGTATTGGCCACTTCACACACACCATTGAATTGGTTGGCAGGTTTCTGCCAGGTTCACGGTCACGATGTTTTCCTTCACCTTTAAGCTCAGAGGTGCGAGCCGGGGTTTAAACCCACGATCTTCTGCTTGAGAGACCATAGGTTAAACCACTAGACCACCACGGCTTATACGCTATACGTAATAGGTACCTATAAAATAATGATTATATAATAAACAAGGTGCTTTTTACGCGGCTGCCTGAAGGAATATGTTTAACCAGCTTATACAGGTATATAGTAAACAAAGTGTCCCTCAATGAAACACATAAAATTCAAAATCTCATAAATCTTTTGTTTTCATAGAAAAAAGTCTAATTTTTTACAGTACTTTGGTAATTTTATTGGGTTTTGGGTGACATATACAGTATTTATTAGAAATGTGTAGTAAATCATCAAAAAAATAAAAAGGTAAAACATGGGAAATGTTTCACTGTGTCCACAGTGATGTACAGAATGAAACATTACATATTTAACAATGAACCGTGGAAACTAATTTAATCTGTTTCATAATTTTAAGACGTATTTATGTAATACGTATTTATGTAATTGCACGAATATTCGTCGATTATATAATCGAAACAGTTTTAATTACTTTAACTGTAATCAGCCCCATTAAATGTCCCATGCGTAAATTTTTCATTGTTGACTACCTAAGTATTTTATATTAACCTCGAATTTTTACCTGCTAAATTATGTCACTTTAACACGTGGTCTAGTCCACGATAATCTACGAGTTTAATGTTAGGAAAGTATCAAATATATTGAATTTCTAACCATAATTTAATGAAAAATGTACTAAAAATATTTACTTTTGTGTCAATGATACTGAATAAGCTCGTAGACACTTGTTCCTCCATGTGACGCCGATGCAAACTGGAGTACAGTGGGGGGTTCTTTAAGGTATCCTTACGCGATATAGTGCACGATCTGGCAACGTGGCACTTTAGAAATATCGCAATGTTTCACTGTGTACCTAAGTTTCATTGTTGGACACATGACCCTACGCTCGTAAACCATAACCCTCTTACGGGCTGCCGGGTAAAAATTCGAATACCATCGCTACCTTTATCCTGCATTCTTGGGTCACGCGACGAAAAACCGGACCGGGACAGCATAAAATCAAACGACGGTGAATACGGCGATTCACTCCCGAGGGAAAATGATAAAGATAATTTGGGAATCCCTTTTTTGAACCCTGAAAAAATTTTACCTTTTTACTTAATCACTTCGGTTGGCAGCCTTTGCCCATCTGTAGGATATTTACGGGCTATACAAAAATTAATTGTGATAAGGTAAGTAAGCTGCCTATTGCTTACCTTGTGATTTTCTCACTGTGTACCTGTTTTCTGTATCGCTAGTGCTGTGGTGTATGTACCATCAGCCAAATATGTGGTCTACCACCCTAAAGTTGAAAATCGTTTGCAATCATAAAACAATAACGCTAATAGACGTGTCTGTCAACTTGAAAGTTCGACTTATGCGACATATTCATTTGATAGGAACTTGTCTGAAAATTGGTAGACCACTTATTTGGCTGATGGTACAATAAAGAATCGTTGTATATAAAAATTCTGCTTAGGTATAGCTTGTCTAATTTAAAATGACGCGTCGCTCACTCAACTAAGTTCATTTAGAGTAGTTAGACAGAAAATCTTACAATTACCGCCTGAGTCTAACGGAGAGCTAAATAAGCAAAATGTAAGATTGTTTTTTTGGAATTTTTTGTATTTTTTATTTCAATTCCAAATTTTACTTTTACGGTCATCCCGTAAAACCTAAATTGAAATACAAACTGAAATATAAATGTACAGAAAACCAGAAAAATACGACACCACTGGGAAATCGAACCCAGGTCCTCGGTATTCCGTACGCGTGCTTTACCGCTACACCACTGATGGTCAACGGTACCGACACGAATTCCCTTATGCACCTCATATCTCAGCTTGTTTGTTTCTTATACGGTACGGAATACCGAGGACCTGGGTTCGATTCCTAGTGATGGTCTTTATTTTTCTGGTTTTTCTGTGCATTTATATTTCAGTTGTATTTCAAACAAAATGTAAACAAAGTTTCGTCATTGTCAAAGTGACTTTTCAGGGGATTTCAAGGTATGGGCCCGCTAGAAATATTATATAAAGTTCTGTTGTTACCATGTTTTGTCTATTTTCGATAAAAGAGTCGTTTTTACTTTACGTTTTTCCATGGGATTAAAAATCCGGGTTGAAGTATAGGTATATCGATTCCAAAATCGTTTTTTTTTTTTCAACTGGATAGCAAACGAGCAAGTGGGTCTCCTGATGGTAAAAGATCACCACTGCCCATAAACATCTGCAACACCAGCGGTATTGCAGATGCGTTGCCAACCTAGAGGCCTAAGATGGTATACCTCTAGTGCCAGTAATTTCACCGGCTGTCTCCAACCTCAAACTTGTGTTCCGTCCATAATGTTGTCTTCTCTTAACATTTCAACTTGCGGTTTTAATTTACGCTGACGATAAAACGTGAAAGTTTGAACATAATTAATTTGAAGCAGTTTAATCTGCCCTGGGACAGTAAATTACGGCTCTTTACAGTAAAAGTGCTAAGTTCTTGGGAGCAAAACGCCGGAATTTCATTTACCCGCCTCCACTCGAAGAAGCGCTGGTATTTTAACACATTTCCCGCGTAAAAGAATCTTCTCATACTTATTACTCAAGAATATAATTTTGATATATTTTTAGAGCTCATCTTCAGAGCAACACAACATAATGGCTCACCATGCTACCAGATGTTAGACTTGAGTGGTGAAAGGTTGTGTTGCTTTGAAGCGAGCACTGGTTGAGTCCGAAACGCGTCAGCGTAGTGTGGTGGTGGTGATAGATGAGTTTGTGTGTGTTTTTACAGTTTTCAGGTGTAAGAATTGCATGAAAATACATTTCTTGTATAAGCGGGCTATCATAAGGTCGCGGGTGAGCAAAGTTATTGTTTTAGTTCATTGATACGGACGACCGCGAAGTAACACCTGATTCAATT